>NW_020291678.1:136874-271330 GCF_003184785.1 Aspergillus japonicus CBS 114.51
CCCCCAACCCCAACAACAAACTCTCGCTCTCCCTCGACATCCCCCCGCCCCTTACCTAATAACGTTTTCCTCTTTCGCCCGCTCTTTTTCTTCTCTCGACATGTCTCTGACTCCTTCTACTTAAATCCTTTCCCGTCGCACGATCAACGGTAGAAAGAGAGGTGAGCCAGGAGAAACACTGACCCGCCGCCACCTTCCATCAAGTACAATAAATCATACAGCTCTACACATGACAGAATCAGAGGAACTCAGGCGAACTATTGCATTGGCTTCACCAGTACCAGTCAACACTAGGAGAAGAGCGGTCCACGAACATCACTCGATGTATCCCACTTCTAGAAAAGAAAAAGAAGAGACAAAGATTTCGCTGTACACACACACACATAACAAACACCATGGCAGACGCAGGACGAGAAAAGAAGAAACGATGACACGATGACACTATGAGACAAGGTGTGAATGTGTGCAAAGGAGATGCTGCCCAATTTCCACGCTTCCAGAACAAAAGCAACAACCGCATGATTAAAGAGATGACTGAAATAATGACTGACGGACTGGCTCGGATGCAAAGGTCGATCGACCGTCCACCCCCGGTCATTCAATGGGAGGGTCCGGAATTAGTGTTGATGAGAAAAGGTCCAGGAAACCATAAACGTCACTGGGCTCACACGTACAACGTGACGCTGGCAGAGTAGATGAGATCGGAGCCCGATATCAGGGTGCAACAAAGTCTGAGGCCCAAAGAGCCGAAAGGGCCATGGGCAGAATTGCCTTTGATGGTTCCCGTCAATCCCACGCAATTCCTCACTGGCCGTGGAAAGACTCCCCATAGATCTCCATGCGTAGATAAAAGAACACAAGACACGAAACGAAGTCCAAGACCTGGAAGTGGTTTTCGCCGTAACACCCAGAACGCAGAGAGCAAACGCATGAAGAGATGGCCGGTTGAACCGTCGAGCACAGGTCGAATAGGAGGTCTCGGGCGCGCGACGGAGATCGATGATCAGCCCGGATCGAAAACCAAAACATCCTCTAGGGAAATAAAGGAAACAGGTCTACAAGATACCAAGGGGTACCATGCCGTCATAGATCGATCCAACACTTCTCAGGAGATTGAATAAGACAAGACACGCAGTTAAAACGCCTTTCATAAATGCAGCGACTCAGAGAAAGTGGGTATAGATTTTCGACGTTTCATGGACTTCCATCTCCTATCCCAGACAGTCAGTTACTCTCGTCGCGACCAACATGGAAACACAAGCACGTACCATCTTGAAGTTGTTGAGCTCCTCCTTGATTTGCTGGGCGAGCAGGGGCGTCAGGCGATTGCAAGTGGCAATGTCACCCCGACGATCATACTCCCCACTGGGCCACGTCTCATGAAACTGGATACGAGGGCTGAAAACGAGACTCTTGGCAAGCGGTGTGACAGGGGCGCTTTTGACCTCAGATCCCAGAAACCGGCTATCGGAGAGATAGTCATCTTCGCCAGCAATCTTGATTGCGTCGGAACGGCGGTTGCCAGACCGCGTCGGGTCCTCCGGTGTGCTAGGAACACTGGAATGCGGCGAGTCGCTGTTGTTGATCCCTTGGGAGTTCTCAAAGGACTTGGTGGAAGTGGTAGGGACATTGGTATCCGAGTTTGTCTCTGCGGCCAACTGTTAGATATGCCAACAAACAAATGAAGCAAGTTACTTACTTTTGAGAATGCCTTTCCGGACTGCTGCCAGGACTTCCGCTCGCTCTCTGTCTCCTCCAACAATGCTCTTGCGCGACTGACCCTTGTCAAGACCGCCATCATCATGACCTGCGGCACCTGATCCGATCAACTCCAATTTAGGAAACGCGGTACCCCCGTGGGGTAGATCGCGAGCGTCCGCGTTAACAGTCCCACTTTTACGCTCTGCTTCGATATTGACCACAGACAGTTGCGGCGCCATTGGCTCGGTGATTACAGCATCCGTGGATGATGTGCTCATGATTGACTTGGGGCGAAACAAGCCGACGAGAGACCGCGTCGATCGTTTCATCCCTTTGCCCATCTTTCGAAGCATGATTGATGCGGAAGACGCGGTCGAAGAGACGGAGAGATTGTCGGTGGAACTGTTGAAGATACGGCCTTGGTGGTGAGATGAATAAATGCTCTCGCCCAGTCCACTTGCCTCCTGCTGCTCAGCAATCGCCGCCTGCTCGGGGCCCAGCTCTTCCTGTAGCAATTCCCGGCGAGCCCTTTCCGCAGCAATGACCTCCTTCTTGTTCGACGCCTTACGGAGCTCAGAAGCACTGCCAAACGAGAAAGCCCTTCTCAATCTGGATTTACCCGGCCGTTTCAGGTCGTTCTTCGCCAACTCTGAGAGTCGTTCTGTAGCAGGATTTGCGGCTGCTGCAGGTGTGGGACTTGGAGTAGACTGCGGGGGTTTGGGGGAAGAGGGCTTCGAATCGACATCAACCGGCTGAGACAGGGGTGAGGGCTTGCTGGTCCGTTTGTTTTCCTCTGGTTTGCTGGGGCCTCGGCTTGACGGGTTTGCGTTTTCGATGTGTCCTGCATCGCGCACGGATGACGTAGAGGAGTGTGCAGACGGAATGCTTCCTTGAACATCTCGATTGGATTGAGCCGATCGGGGCCGGTGGTTTTGGTCGAAGTAATCCTGGCCACCTGTCGATGGGATCGGCGATGATGTAGGCAGGTGAAGTTGCATGTTGATGAGACCGGCGTTATCAATAGTACCCCAGCTTCGGCGACGGTACCGCTTAGCCAATTCCGTTTGAGGCTTGTCCGCACGTGAAGTGTCGTCTGCACTGGGCGCTCGAACGTGACCGGGGCGGCGGGCGCCGTCGGAAACAGAACCGGTTGACCCTGGAGAGCCGGGTGTGCCGGGTGTGCCGGGTTGGAGAAGGCTATCATCCATCGTGGGTGGTGCAGTCCGTGCCGACCCAGGTGCGTTCGTTTGTGGCTGTGGAGATGGAAGTCCCGCGGCACTGTCAGGACGCCGGTTTCCGCGTCGATACCGATCGGGAGAGGGCCGAGCAACGGTGGGAGAAGATATGTTCATGAAGTTCGAGGAGGGGATGTTGACCGTCGACAACGGACGCAAAGGAGGCTCAGCACGGAGCTGCCGGGATGGGATGGCGGAGTCGTCTTTCGACATGTAGGACTGCACAGAGGAGTTGGAGGATGAGTAAACAGAACCAGCTGCAGGGTGATAGGAAAAGCGCGAGTTGAGTCCGCCGTGAACAGAAGTTGCGGATAATTGGGGTGCGGAAGGAGCAGAAGAGGTACGATGCTCAGGTCTCAAGTGAGGAGAACCCGACTGACGATTGTGCATGCTCGTCGAATTGGAGAGGTTGGGGGTGCTGTTGAATTGGTAGGGGGCCACAGCCTGGTGGCTTGCCCTGTGTGTCGCTGAGTTGCCCGGGGTATTGTAGGGGTTCCAGGACATAGTCGAGTTCCGCGGATTTTGAGATTGTGAGGGAGGCGAAGAAGGTGCGAACACGCCCGAGGAAGATGATGGTCGAGTTTGGAGCACAGTAACCGTGCCACTTTGCTGAGGAATTGTCTGTACCAACGCAGCCATGGTGTTCTCCTCCGCTACTCAGAACGGAACAGGGTCCGACGCGTGACAGATAGCGTCACAAATAAGTTGGTCCCTTGAGAGGCAAGATTATTCTTCCAACACTTGGCAAGTCGAACGTCGAGATATATCCGAAGAAGTATTCAAGGGTAGGAGTAAGAGATAGGGAAAAGGAAAACAGGAGAGACTCTGTGCTACACACAGTTGTCAGTCAGCATTGCACAAGAGCGAGCGGGTTAACAGATTGGTTGAATTTCAAGGGTCGATGGCTCTCTAGCCACGATGGTGCTTTCCTCCTCAACCAGGGGGGGAAGAGGATGTTGTGGATGGGTGGGAGAGGGGAAGGGAGGATAGCGAAGGGAGCGTACCTGTTCTAGAAGAAATGCCAGTGAATTATACTGATACAACAAATAAAGAAAATGCGCTTCGGTTATGCAGAACGAATGCTGTTGAGGAAAAAGGAAGAAAGGGAAACGAAGGGCTCGGATCAGGCGATCGAAGAGGGAGGAGTTGGCGACGGAGGTACGACGGAAGGAACACAAGGCTCCAAGATGGCAGAGGCTGTCTAAAGCGGTCGAGCCATGTACACAGATGGAAACGAAGATCTGAAAGATAAGGACGAGGATGGCGAAAAAAAGATGAAGGAGGAGAAAACGGACAATGGGAGAAGTGAAGGGAGGGAAGTCCTGGGCACCTTGTCTTCTGAATCAAGCAGAAGACGGGCCGGCGGGCGAGGACGGAGAGGGAGGGAGGGGAGAGAAAAAAGAGATGGGGTAGGCGAGAAAACAAATAGAGGAGAGGAAGAAAAAGACGAGAAGAAGAGAGCCTAAAGGGCTGAAGGGTAAGATGGGAGAGGAAGAGGAAAAGGAATTAGGGAGGGGGAGAGAGTGAGTGAGTGAGTGAGAGGGAGAGGGAGAGATAATGGACGGGAGGAATGATGGGGATGGGGATGGGGATGGGATGGGATGGGATGGGATGGGATGGGATGGGAGTTGCGCTGCGCTGCGCTGCTAGGTTCTCTCACACACTCTTGTCTCTCTCTCTCTCTCTCTCTCTTGTTCACTCTTAGGGGAGGTCGACGACTGACAGGCGGGCGGAGACTGACGGACGGGATTTTCCAGACACCGCGAGAACGGAAACGCCAGGCACACACACTTTCTCTTTCTTTACTCCCAATCCCTCTAACACTGACCAATTCCAATGATCTGTTATTTATTCTATGCTTGTTTGATTCAGAAAGGTTCTGATTTTATTCTGTTGGTGTTTTTTATCATCCATATACACTTCAAGTAAGAGGTGAAAGAATGATTCTCCAGCCAGATAGAACTCGAAGACAAAAATAATAATAAAAGAAAAAAAAGAAAAAAAGAAAAGGAAAAATAAGTGGACAAGATGGTGGGTGGATGGTTGCTGATAGAAAATCCACGAGGCAAAACCGATGAAGTGTATGTACATACATTGTACAGTATGGTACATACAGAGAGTACAGAGTCTTCGTGGAGAACCTTAAAAGAAGGACGCAAAGAATAATATTTTTCATCCAGATTACTCTTATTGCAGGTGCCAGTCATACATGAGAAGCAGTAGTTGAAAAAAAATGCAGTGATTGTCAAGCTTGACACCTACCATGTAAGTTATCACTCTCTGATCCTCTTTCTGGTGGATGGGAAGATAAATCAATCGTATCACCCAGCGCAGGTGAAATGTTCGCAGTCCGATAGCCGTAGGTAGGTTAAAGTTCGAATTACTCTCCTGAGAGTCGGTCCTGGGCCTCTCCCTTCTGCATCAGCCAGCGAGCTATTATTATTCGCTCGTCCGACGAAAGGGGTAAGACATCTTTGGGGCTGTAGACTGGAGAGGGCATAGAACGGTAAATCCGGGTCCATCAGCTGGTAACCGGTACGGAGAGAGTATGGAGGTTAGTTAGTACGGAGTAGGTACTAGACTGGGGACTAGTCACTCGTAGTCTTGCTCGCTCTGCACTCTGTAAGTCATGCTCTGCCTTTTTCTGCCCTGTTGCCTTGCTATCTTGCTCAGTAGACTAAAGTAAGTATTCCGTACCTAGTCTTGTTATCGATACGACTATTCCCCATCCTCGATACGTGAGCGGGTCAAGAGCAGCACACCCCCTCTCTTCCTATGGACAGATACTAATGCCAATCCACTCCATCCATGGATGGAAACAGTAATCGAAGGCGAAGAAACTAAGGTTACCTGGGGAGGCTAGGAGTGGATGGTGGACGGGGCGTAAGTAAATCTGCCGGCCGGTGCCTGGTTCCGTGGTCGAGTAGATATCGATAGATGATAAGTGGGATAAGTGGGATCGATCTCTTCTACGTACTTCTGGAGGGGTGGGTGAGTAATGGTGATAGTGGTGACAATGGTGATGATGATAGGTGTTTGTATGTTCTTAGTAATGAGCTTGTGAAGTTTGAATCGCATACTGTCAGCGTGTTTGATCACTTGTCCTGCCTCAGGCTGAGATGAGCCGCCTCCTTTTCCCTGCCCTGATTTGCAACAGCAGTAGCAGTAGCAGTAGCAGCAACTCCTCCTCGGTATAAGAAGAAGAACTGAACAGAACGTGCTAGGTGCATGAGCCCATAACTGGGACCATATGCGTTCCTAGCGAACTGGATAGTCCGATGGGAACGGAGCAAATTGGAAGCTGATTTGCAGCCACACGCCAACTAAAATTCTTAGCTGTCACGCCATGACTGCTAGTCCTGGCAGTTCTGCCCAGGTTTTTCCCAGAAACCACACAAAAAGTGCTACGGAAGCTCGGAGAAACCGTCCGGAGGTAGCTAGTTCGGTAACCGCGTAGGGGAAAGTTCCCTCGGTCGCGGGACTGTTGCCGCCTTGCACCGATGGGCATAAGAGGGGCCGGCCTTCCCTCGTGGATAATAATAGATTAATGCCATTATTGTACCAGGCCGATAGTAATGTCCAGGGTTTCTTGCTGAACTTCCTGCAAGTGAACCACTTCCCACACATTCTTCTTTAGCATGGCCGGCACTGGATGGTCTTACCGAGCATCTTCCCCCTGAAACCAGCTTTGTAATCTTTATTTACCATGCAAAAAATAGTTTTTGTTGTGAAAGGAACAGAAAGGGTTTAACTCGACGCAGTCTCATGGAAGAGGAATCCCGGAAGGGTTTCTCCTGTACAATGATCTCACCGAGAAGATCATCACCTCACTAACCATCAGCATCACCCCGGATTTCCCGCCTTATGCCTCAATATGATGAAACTGGCGGTGGTCTCGTTCTTCCCAAACACAACAAGTATCTCATGGCTGCCATCTGTGTACTACTATCAATCCTGATAATTCTCTGAGTCAACAAGCACACAACCCCTTTAAAAACAAACAAAACACACACAGAGAAAAAAAAAAGCTGTTGAACTCAAATTCCCCTGAGAGTACCAAGCTCCCCTAACGACAAGTTCGAATTCCCATGAAATCGAGTCAGGTCATTCCAATCTCCAGCAACCAGTGGGATCCTCCCGTCGACTAGTTCCGTGGTTCAGATTTGTTCCACCAGCGTGTAACCCACGACGAAGAGTAATGGGCATAACCCGCGTTTTCGGGTGGCCCCCCCCCCCTCTCTCTCAATGAAATGAAATTCAGGCTCCTGCTTCTCTTTTCGTCTCCGGTTGCAGCAAAAATTCCCGTGTCGCAAATTCAGACTCCTACGGAGCTTTGTGTACCATGGGACAGATCATAATGATTCAACCATCTGCCGTTGTAGTTGTCGGTCTGTTCTTGGTTTCCTCTTTGGGGGGGAGGACCGCCAACTTAAACCGTTTGCAATACGAACTGAATCGGATGTCCCGAGTTGGTACCATGAAACTGTGAACCCTCAAGATCCAGTCTTCCTTCAATTGTGGTAAGTGGTAAGGTTGGTGCTCTGTACCATATATCTGATATACCTACCGAGTTCCCTCCCCATGCTTTATCGTCAAAAGTGTAGGTGATGTCAGCTCTTCTCAACTGAGCCGAACAACAAGTCGTTTCAGCATCACGGAATCGCGTAGTACTGAGTAAGAGACGCTGGATTCGCAATGCATCTATGGGGTGCATCTGGAATATTCACCGTATTCTTCGGGATTGGTAGATCACATTAGTTTAGTCCCTCCTATACTGCCAATTGATGACAGCCAGCCACGCAAAGTATCGAGCGAACGGGCCCTTCCAACTGTAGGGCAGAACACGGATTGGGAAAGGAGAATCAATAGAAGCACCCAAGGAAGTAGAGCTACGTTACAACAACAAACAAAAAAGCATGGAAAGATTCGGACTGGTTGTCAATCCGACTGAAAAATCTACAAGCTAATCTTTCAGAGTTAGAATTCTGGCTATTGACGCAGTGCATTGCAGTAGCCACACACACACACACACACACACACACACACACATACACACACACCATTCAACTCTTTTTCTCTACCCCCCCCCCTCTCTCTCTCTTTCTCTCGCCCTCGCTCGGAAAGTTCTCGGCCACTGTAGGGTTTGAAACAACGTTTTGCCTCTCGTAACGGATCATGTCAGAGACGATCGAGGATGAGCCGCTTGAGGCAAAAACTGACTTTAAGGTATGTGGCGGATATTTCGGCCATCGTCTACTATAGGCAGGTAGGCAATTAGGCAGGCAATCCGAGCTTCCAGATCGCAAAGTTAATCTCTTTCGATGTTTCAAAGCTTGGCAACATTCTTCTTGGGGCTGAACCCGAGACTCTGGATAGCTGGACGGGAAAGGACTCGCTTACTGATGCTGTATGGGGATAACTCAACTACGGCCAAGTACTGCTACCGTGGAAGTTCTCATTCGTATACTGGGGTAAAAGGGGTATCTATCAGATGATTAGAAGCAAGAAGGGGCTCGTAAAGAGAAGGGGATAAATTCAATAGCCTGATCAACTAGAACTATATTCTGAGGTTCTGGTCGTGCTGCTGACTGTCGGTGAGCCCAAAGCTTACTATCTGATCCGTCAAGTTACTCCCACTTGTCGTGATCATGGGGCGTTCGGAAGATCGGTTCAGCCCAGGTCGTGCCAGCCTGCCAGGCCGACCGAGATAGATACAGACATGTGTACTCCGTACAATACTCGGTACATTGATTATCTGAGGATCAAGCGGGACGGGGGAGACAGGGTGTTGTTGCGTTTTGGCTTGGGAGCGGAGATTGTCGAAGAGGCCCCACTTGGGATGGGTTCAATCCGCGGGTTTGTGTCCTCAAGACTCAAAGCTCCAACGAGCTCAACTCTCATTTTCCTTCGCTTCGCTACCACCGACGAGAGGGAAGGTTAAACAGCTCCAATGTTCCATTGTTTGTTTGCTCACCCTAATCACTCTGTAATTTCAACTCATCGGAGGCTGCCAACGCTCCTACCACGTTTGATTGAATTACCAATTAATTTCGGAGATGGGTAACCGAAGGCTTTCATCTCAAACTGAAACCCGGATCGTTGGTACAGTACCGTGAATCGTGAATCTCCCACACAATCCACAATGATGTGGCTAATTCATCTCATAATCTCCATCACCCCCTCCTTTTGCTGCTCTTTCTTCTCCTGCCCTCTCTCGCCCACAGACTCTCATGTGGTTAGTGCCACTGCAGATCCCCTGTAAGGAGTTCCCGCGTGATCGACAAGAGCAACGTCGCCATAGTCATCGCCATCAACATCTTTTCTTTGACAAGACAGCTACTCCGTAGCTAGCCACACCTCCCCAGCCTGCCAGCAAAACCGCGGCGGGCACATGGACCACAAAGGTAGATTGAACAGGACCGTGGCTGTGAACAGTGGGCAGCGGGCAGCGGGCAACACTGCCATCAAGTTTCACGTCTTGTGTCTCAATCTCCCTCCCCACCTCCACGGTGCCCGTCTCTAGGTATCCATACACAAAGGCAAACAATTCCATCTACACAATACGGCTATCCATGCAATCGAAGCCTATGTCCAGTACTGCTAACTTCTACCGAGTAATTGCGCAGTGACACAAAGATGCTATGACCCTCCCTTCCATCTAATCTCTTATCATAGTCATACTCATAGTCTCATACTGTACATCTTCCTCAAACCCCCTACTCCTCCAACTCAGGGCCCCCTTCCCCCTTATCTAGTACGACTACGCAGTTTAGGACCCGTAGACTCGGACCGAACACCCCGCCGAGCCCGGTAGACCATCTTGCTGGTATCCCACCAGCCCATTCCTCGGTAGACAGCTTGGAAGTGGAGCAAGGGAAGGAACCAGAAAAACCACTTTCCGCTCGTCTAACCGATACGTTATCTAGGCATTCACATTACTGCCACCACTGAAGCGAGCTGCCGGAAGCGACTTGGCAGAGACTAGGAGCAGAGAATCAAATAATCGTTGCACCCCGTACTCATATAAGACATGCTCTCCTCGTATTCGATGACTTATGCGCTATGCACAAACAACAATGACATTGGACTGTGCGCAGGACAATGAGCACATTTCCGATAAATGATCCGATAAACAAAACCACGGGTCCACTCAACTTCAATCTCCAAGGAAGCAAACAGTCATGTCATCTGTCTAAGAATCGAGCAGATTGAACCACACCATCATCATCATCATCATCATCATCATCATCATCATCAAAACCGCGCACTGGAGATCAGACATTTCAGCGACCAGCAATTCCCTGTCTTTAGAAAAAACCGACAAATCCTGGCAATCCCATAGCCCGGCAATCAGAGTAATGAGATAATTATGATATGATCCCCGAAGTACAACGGCAAATTCTCTAACGGCGATTTGCGGTTTTCCATCCCGCGGGTTCGGCACATACTCCTACTCGTAGTATGGTAGGTAGGTACTCACAACCTCCGTCATAGAGCTTTTGTGCCTTGCTTGGGCATTTCCGGTCACTTCATTCTTCGCCCCAAACACGATCAAAATCCGCAAATCACCACCCAGTAAATAAGAAATCATCGGCTTGAACCGCAACCGCGGATGCAGTACTGCACTTAGTGGAGCTGTTGCCTGAAAAGACAGGCAGCCAGCCAGTCAGCCAAGGCAAGATAACCAGCATTGACCGCGGAATCCAGGGGACGATCGAAATCTAAACCCCCCCCCCCTCCTCCCAATGGAAACGCAAATCTCACATGGCAGGTCGGGAGATGATGTTTGGTTTGTCTGTCATATTTCCGAGTACGAGTCATCATCCAGGAACAGATCCATGCTCATGATGATGGGAAGATGGGGTAAGAGACCCCGGACGTAGAGTACCATACATATATTCCCCTCATGATAAAAAAACCTACAGGGAAAAAAAGGTTTAAGTAACTGTCGTCGGGGGGCCTGGACCGGCTAGATTGACCCCGGATTTTGTGAACGAGCTAGCGAGGAATTCGAATCAATTGTCCTGGAATGAGGGGGGTACATCCTCCAGGTTTATCGATTGGTTGCTGGTGGCGCGGGTGACAGGGAACTGGTCGGAATTGATTGCTTCGATATGCCCGTCGGAGCTATTGGCTGGCTGGCTAATGGTTCACGAAATCCGGGGAGGGGACATAGAGGCAGGGAGTAGCCCCGGCAGGGACATGGGTCATTGTGTATGGTAAGAGTCTGGTGTCGCAGCTGCTGCGGGCAATTATTACTTAGTCGAAGCTGACTGACTGCATGGGTTAATCTGCTTGATGCGTCGGGGTACTCCTGCGACTGTTGTCCGTTATAATCAATTGCTACGATGTATGATGTTCAGCTTGGTCGATGTATTGCTGCTTCTCAAGGACTGCCTGGTAAGCATTTCGTTTCACTGGGTCAGAGTTTCTTCAATGATGTGTTCGAGTAGAACTGCCTGCTATAAGGGGGCAAAAAACCTACAAATCCTTTGCTACCATTACCAGAAGTCTCTCTTTTCAAGGCAGTACTTACGAGTATAATCACGAAGCACCGGTCGGCAACATATCCCACGCACACGGATAGATCCTTCTTATCGCTACCACCTTACCTTGGTGCTATCAGCTATCTATCGCATCCCGTCACTCAAGCCTTAGTATACCTAGTACATACCTATAGCCAGCGGAACCCTGAAATGCAGGACGTCCCCGCGCCAACACTCGCCAGCCAAGCCATCTGATCTCATCATCATCTCACCAAGAGTCATGAACCCTGAAAAATCACAACCCGCGAGCTACTTTCTCCACTCGTGGCAAACTTCCCAACCCTGGTCTGGGGCAGAGGGGGAGGCTTTTGCGTCCATCTACTGCAGGAAGTTTAGTCTCAACGTGCTCAGATAAACAAATAGATTGAAACGACAATCAACCTGCAGGGAGGGGCAACCTCCATCCACTATCTGGCAGTCTGATTGGCCGCACGGAGATAAAAATCCCAGCCAGTATCCATGCAGTCGAGATTAAGATATCTCTCTGTTCCCCTCTCCAGTAGACCACATGTGTGAAATTACGGAGTAGAAGGAGTAAAAGGTCCCAGAACAAGCCCGAGACAAGGCAGGGACACATCACTATGCATACTGAGCACATTATTGCTGCTGCTGCTGCTGCAAACAGCCCAACAAATACTCCGTAGCAGTGTGCCCTACTCATCACGGAGATATACCTGAAACGCCTTAATTGCTTGGTGACTACGGAGTCCTTCCCCTCTGATCTGTCCGGACATTAGCCTAGCGGCCAACACGCTATGATTGTTCTCGGAGGTTAAAGAACCACACCAGGATGCAGCCTACCCCTGGTCTTCGTCGGTTATGACGAAGAAACCATGGTACTTTTTCTCTTGTAGAGAAACAGGGGAGGTTCTGTATACATGGCCACCATAAGCTTGCCTAACTACGACTACGAATACTATACCGTCCTTCCCTCCCCGGAGTACCGCCCTCCAGCCTGATAGGGTCGTAGTACAGTACATACCACATCGCGCCTCCAGGCCGTCATCTGACCTAAGTCCCCTCACTTGTCTGGTCCTGACTTTGGAGTTTACCGAGCGACCGACGAATAGACAGTAACTTATAGGTGTGCATTTTATTTCATACTGGACACTACTGTCATGACAGTAGCAGAGCGAGATGACACCGCTCAAAGCCCCCCCAATCAACACAGCTCGCAATCAAACTAAAGTTTGACGAAAAGTCCATCAAGCATTGGAATTAGCCCAAGCCCATCCCCCTCGAACAACAACAAAGTACAGTAAGAACGTACCGGTACATTGCCTCTGTTGTAAGTAAGTAGAAACCGATTGTCATCCACTCTCACACTAGCGCCATCTGCATGTCGCTGCAATCGGAAAACCACCAAGCGGGGTTTTTCGCTGACTTGTTCGCGTAAGGATTCATTTCCGCTAGGCTGCTGACCTGACCTGACCTTCCTTCCTACTTGGTTTTAAGACGCGGACGGCGATCAAATCTTCATCTCATATGGGCAGAGGGAAATAAAAAAGAATTGTGGCTTCTGTGATCTGTATGGTTGCTTTGAAAGTCTCTCACGCGTACGGTACCTTTTTTTGGGGGAGCTTGAGAGGGGCAGTCAACCTTGAACATTTCCGAGTCATGTATGCGACAGACGTTGTCACTGAATATTTCGATCGATATTGGGATCTCCTCAGCAATCCCGAAGTAAGAAAGAGAGAGAGAGAGAGAGAGAGTAAAACCTGACAGGCGCCAACTCTCTCCCGGAATTGGGCATTGCATGTGTTGTTGCGTAGGTAATGGTTCGCTGGCTTATCTGCTCCTGCTGGCTGTCGTCCGCTGAGTCAAGTTTCGTATGTTCCTACGTAAGTGTTTCAAAGCACGAGGAAAGAACCACATCTCCCCGACTTTTCCGGCCCGAAAATCTTGAGACACACCTACCGGACATACACACATGAGATATTTCCTATTGAAATTGAACATCCCGGGTCAGAAAGACTGAAAGACGGCAGGCAAGCAACATCTCAGACATGAACCGCCCGATCTTGACCCACTTCACTTGCGGGGTCCACAAGAGAAGGAGAAGCAGTCGCAGAAGCATGAGCAGCAGCAGCAACCTAATCAAACCATAATTCCAATGCAATCACCTCAAGAAGTAATTAAGTGACGATAAAGACGGGAACATTGACACAACTATCACGAGTATCATGCCATTAAACCGATCCGGAAGGAGCGTAGATCTTCTTGATATCATCACCATCACCATCACCCTCGTCATCAACGGTACAAACAAAACCAAATCTTCTTCCTCAATCTCCGACTACCATCATATCCTCCGGCACATACGTATGCATCCCACAACCCCAGGCTGGAATCCTTAATCTCTCTTATTTGTCATTCTGAGGAATTGCCCCAAACAAGGATGAAATCGAACCGCCCGCGAAACAAGAAGCATAATTAGTGGAGCTGCAGCAAACACGGGTGTGTGCCGGTGGGTACCCGGGTTTCTTTGGGCCTTCCTTTAACTTAAACTCTCTAACGTGGTGAATCGTCGGGAGGAGTGTTGTTTAAACTTACGGCACGGTGGGATGGATGTTGGTGAGTTTGAAGGGTGTCATGGATGGGTCTTGGGCTATGCTGTAATCTCTTTGGCTATGGATTATGCTCTAGATTCTATGCTCAAGTTCTATGTTGAGGTTCCAGGCTTTGAATTTGACATGAACATATTCGATGAGATTGGTGCATTCTACACGATTAAAACTATAATGGTATGGTTGTAAAGGATGATTAATCCTCAGGTTGTCAGGCACTGCAATGCTGAAGTTCGAATGGACCAAGCTGCACCTCTAGGATTATGCATTATTGTTTCTAATGATTCTAAAGAGATGAACCCTCAGGCTGCCAGGTATTGAGTACCCCAAAGTATGAGATAGGCACTTACAAGGTACTGTACATTGACCTGCATCTCTAGGAAGCCATGCTCCACTGTTAGTATTAGTTGTCATAATATGAATTCTCAGGCTGCATGGCCATCAGTATCTCCAGGTGTAAGGCATAGTACATAGATCTGCCTTTTTAGTAAGTTATTCTCTGCTGTACTTGGCAGTCGCGTCCGATTCTTGGAGTAAGAAATACTGCATACCAATCTACACCTCTAGTAAATCATGCTCTTTTGTGATTACGTACTAGATACAGCATCTTGCTGTGCATATTGTATCTGTAGGTTACCTTGGCATGTCATATACAGAGCATACTTCGACATACTGTGGCATGAGATATCTCAAGGGCTATACAGATCAAAGTTGCAAGCAAGAGGTCCTCATGCATAGCTGTAGTGTTGTATATGAACAAGAAATAATCATCAACAATGACTATCTAGACCAGTAGAAGTATAAGTAGTATCAAAGAATCCTTGTACATATGTTCAAGGATCTAGAGCTTCTAGTGTTCAGTGACTTACACTTAGCTTGTCGAGCTATAACCTACTTCATGTACAGCATCAACTTCATACAGTTTGGGACATGCAGCCTTGTTAACCACTTGATAAAGAGATAGTATACTTACATACATACTAGATCCGTCGAACTCATCTGCAAATCACAAGTCACAACATGCGGTCTCTTCATATTGCTACTGCTGCTGATGAGCGCCATTCACTCTCTTGTCAAGATCAAAGTCCGGTTCTCTACACCTGCACTAGGGCTATATCACCTCACCCCCCAGGATATGCGCATAAAATAGGCTAATTTTACGCGCGCACACGATCCCAAATACCAGTCTGCTTTATGCGCACCCACGATCCCAAAAAGGAGACCCGCTTGCGACGCTGAGGGAATGAACTCACAACCTCACAACACGCCGTGTCGCTCTACAAAGTCATCTGCTACAGTGTGATTCCCCACCGGCAAGAGCTTCACTGGAGTCTATCTGGACGTGTTAAAGACACACGCCATCGCCGAGGCCCATTTAAACCGCAGGATATCAACCTTCAGGATGTGTCGAATGGAGATACACATCTACTCCTGCACACATATCTGGGCCCTCAAAGAGGGCTGTCCCTATCACCAGATGCCAAATCACCAGGAACTACCCGCCAGGAACGTGACGATTGCAAGTCCCTGTCCGATTTGTCGTAACCCCCCAATCAAGCACACGTTCCTGGAACAGAGAATGCTCTTTACTATCCAGTCGTTGGAATCCATCCTTGGCATGTCCCGTCAAGACCCGGGTTTCACTGACAGCGTGACACGCTTTTACGCCAGGGGGGATCATGGCCGCTGGATGCAGCCGGGATACCTCCGACCAAGAAGCCTCGAGGATCGGCAGGAGGAAGAGGCGTACTTGCAGGCGGTGCTGGTGTCATCGGGGCAGTGTGTTGTCGACACTGCTGCTGTCGCCGGGCCTGCTGCAAGCACCTCTCAGGAAGCCGTCACAATGAATATCTCTTCCGCCTCCGGTTACTCGACGTTGAACACGGAGCCTCATAACGTCGCTGCCCATCCGCCTGGTTTGAGTGTGGGAGAAGTACAGTCCCATCCGCCGATCGTGGTCGCGAACGAGGCTACGGAATCGGCGAGATTGGTCTTAGGGCCTCAGTATCAGACACCAGGGATTGGAGAATCGGCACTGGGAACACTTCTGGAGCATTTTGGCACGGTTCCTGCGCCAGCATTTGTCGAGGTCAGTTCTGCGAGTCATCCAAGAAAGGCAGTGGTCCAGGGGCTGGTACGTTTGCTGACACACATACACATACACATGCACAGAGCGATGATCCACCAAGTCCATATGTGCCGATGCCGATACTGAACCATGGGACCGTTCAGCAGCCGCCTGCCATAATCTCATACACAGATCCGAACATCCCCTTTGGCATCACCCCAGCGATCCAGAATGCTCCTCAGAGCGCGGGGTTCAGTGAGTCTCCCCAGAGTTCCACACATGGAGTTTCCCAAGACCCGGACTCCCCCGACGTCGTGACTGGCCACAGAAACCTCGCACAGAGCCGCGAAGATCCCTTCTTCGACCCTGCTTCTGCCCGCCTCAACGTCTCTAGGCCCAGGCCCGCGCTCCCACCCGCTCGCATGAGACGCCCGTCCAACACTCCCCAGTCGACCCCGGCGCTCAGCGGGCCTCGTCCTCGTCCCCAAACTGGAGGGCTCATGGGTCCACCCGCGCTCCCTGTGACCCGGCGCTCCTGGCTGAAACAGCCCGTCGACGCGAACAGCTACTGGCAGGACCAGGACTTCGCATCCTATGCCACTCCATCGACCGGCTCCGACGCCCCAGAAGCGGTACCAGATGACACAAACGACCCGCAGACAAACCTCATGTCGTCTCCCACCGTGATGATGCAGCAGAGACGAAGCGGAGAGATCAGACGCGGAAAACGTCCGGTGCGGGAACTATACCCTGTTTTGTCCACTTTGCCTGTTGATGGTAATCCCATTGGTAACAACCGTCCTAATAATGCTGCCAGTGCGCATCCGAACCCCCCGATGACGGTCGTCGCCGAGTCAGGTAAGCCCGCAGCCGAACCCAAGGCAGGGCCGGAGCCTAAGCGTCCTCGATTTGTGAGATTCCTGAATGATACGACTATTGTGCCGTGCTCGCCTATTTCAACCAGGAGCTTGGGTAGAGGCGGCGGTGCTGTCCAGCCCCGTGCCGATGCTCGTCTTCGGAACGTGTGTCTGGGAGGAACGGCCGATGCTGCGGTTGACGGCTTCAGTCTTTCGGAATTTGGCGAGCAGCAGCAGCAGGGGATTGGAACCATGGTTGCGGATGGCGACAAGATGGATTTGGATGAACAGAAGGGAACTAACAACGAAACGAAGGAGTTGGAGTGGATGTTCCAGTGCTATCTGACTGACGAAGAGGATAAGCGGCAGAGGGAGGAATCCGGCGAGCATCCATTCTTCAGCAGCCCTTTTGCATGCGGCTATAACAAAGAATCCGAGGGCTGGGATGAGGATTGGGAGATGATGCAGTGAAGTTTGGGGTTGGTTAGTTGTTTGGTCGGTTGGTTGGTTTATCTGACACCGTCTGTGCCGGAGGCGGCGAAGTACTGCACTGGACATCTGGCACTGCACTGCACCTTCCACATCCTAACTTACCTCAGTCTGCTTATTTGATGCACTTTTTGTATACACTTCACTTCACTCACTCACATACATCAGTTCAGCTTAGGAGGCGACTTCTGGCTCTGGTTCTTCTCTTTCGTCAGGATTGAATTTTTTTTTTTTACAATCAGGCAGAAAAGATGTAGCCCTTTGAGTTTCAGTTTGTTTGTTTGTTTTCTTTTCCTCATATCTGAGAGACATCTGACTCAATAATTCTAAAAAGAACAAATAAATCTTCTCGTCAGACATCCAAAGTGTCATCACATCATTAGTATTTCTATTGCTCTTTTATTGCTTTCTGCCAAAGCGCGGTTCACCTAAAAGTCATCCTGATCATCCTCATAGTCACCTCCATCCATATCCTGATCGTCATCTAGACCTTCGAAGACCATGAACTTCTCGTTCTTCGCTTCAGTATCATCTTCAACCACGTTGCCGTCCTGAACCTCGCAGTCCTTGAGGACGCACTCGCGTCCGATCTTGCTTCTACGGCCAATGATACAGCCGGACAGTTGAGCACGCTCTCCGATGACGGCTCCATCCATGACCAAACACCTCGTCAGTCTTGCGCCAACTCCAATCACGCAGTTGGCTCCAATGACGCTCTCCTTGACTACCGACTTCTCGTTGATGGTAGTGTTCATGTCGATCAAGCAGTCAGCCTTGGTGACGGTGCACCTCTGCGCCACATTCGATGTGCCATTGATCTTCTGGTTGTGGGCGAAAGGAGAGGCGGCCACGCGGCCGACCTCCTCGATTGCTTCCAGCTTGGCCAGCTTCAGCGATACGCTCAGGAGAAGAGCAGAGCTGTCCACGCGTCTAACCAATGGCGCCGACGCTTTGGAAGAGTGCATGTATGCCAGGATCGGAGGAACATGCAGCGACTCTGCGCTGTCTGCATCCTTGGCATCGGGGTTCTGAACGCGGGAGGCGAACTGGATGTCATCGGAGAAGGCCCCTTCACGAGCGACGGCAGCCCCCGATTTCGTAGAGATCATGGAGTTCAGATCGATCTCATCCTCTAACGAATCTCCATCCTGGCTTCCGCTTTCTCCTTTGTTCTCTGGCTGGAGAATCTCTCGCAAGTGAAGCTTCTCTCCCAGCCCCGTCTGCCACCCTGCCTTTGCCCACCATCCCACAAGATCTTCACTGATACTCTCGAATGGCTCGTTGAGGCGCGAGAACTGGGATACCCAGTACGGGAAAAGATAACAGTTTGCGTCTCGGAAGCTGGTAAGTAGCTTGATCCGGGGGTGTTTCTTGACCAGAGAGTGCCGAATGAGCAAGCCCTTCTGCTCTTGCATGTTCTCCTTCAATGTGTCCATCGGCATAGAGAGAGCCAGCTTGGACAGTCCAAACCGCAGCGCAGCGGGTCCGTCCAGCGGGTGAGACACAGCTGGTGCCTCATTTTCCTCAAGGGGGACGGTAGCCACGAAATCCGTGGCCTCACCCTTCACGCTCTCTTCCTGACCCTTGGTCTGGTAGAACATTGCAAGTCCACCGCGAGGACTGCCACCTCCCAACCCAACGGTCTTCGGTCCATCGGAGCCCCCTAGCGCGCTTTGTGCCATCCATGCTTCGATGAAGGACTCTCCCGGAATATCGCAAATCAGGTCACAGGGAAGGAGCAGAAAGTCGGACTTGATACATGACTGGACTTCGGGGAGGCGGAGCAATTCCGCAGTTCCGGTGGTCATGGTCAAGTCGGGCGGCGACAGGATCGACGGGGAAGGGGACGGAAGGGAGGTCAAGTATGGATTTGTGCCCATGGCACTTTCTAATGGCTGTTTGATATCCGAAGGAGTGACGATTGTGATATCTATTGCATCCGATTGGCATTGTTAGACTGTTTGGGCGCAATCCCAGCGCAATTGATGGCAGTCACTGACTTGTAATTCCCATGCGATAACACCAGTCTAGTGGATAGTAGATCATCGGCCTGTTGGCGATCGGGACAAGAGCCTTGGGAGAGTCCTCATTCGAGGTGAAGGTATTCAGACTGACCTAAAATGGGAGTCAGATCAGTAAGGCGCTTGCTTCCTGGTTTCCTTTAGTCGAACTCACACCAGGCCCGCAGAGAATCAGGGCTTGAATGCCCGTGTTGGGCACTGGGACTGAATGCGGCATATTGGAATTTGGGCAATGTTTTGGTGATTTAGAAGTCCGGGGAACTCGAAGAGGATGTATGGTTCACAGAGTCGGCTGGTCAACCATACAAATTTTGCGACGGAAGTTTGACGCAAGGTGGAGGGGAAAGGTAGTTTTTGGGTATCAGGCGTCGTCAAGGAAGGCGTTTTGTATAGTTGAAGCTTGAGCCTTCTAGGGCATGTGTAGTCTGGGCCGCGTATCAAAGGGTTCCAGAGGTCGACGAGCTCGAGATCATCAGACTCCTTCTTGCTGGGTCTTTGAGTCAGGGTCGTTTGTTAACCAAAATCCCACCAGCATGCGCCGATAACTAGCATCGACTGACTCAGCAATCGCGGGTCGGGCTGCGGCAGTTGCATACAATGCAAACAATGCACATGTTGCAATCTTCAGGACAGCATCTCTGGTCAACCTCGCGCCCCGGATTGCTACTGCTCCTCCACACTAAGTTATCCGCCCGCCGGCGGAGTAGACTAGTTTACTATCTGTTACTGGCCAAAAACATCCCGCGGTTAATCCAGCATCACCAGCCACATGTTTCTTGCTCCCTCCGAGGCCAGCCCGCGCGCGGCTTCTTACTCTTAATCCCTTTCTCATTCCAACACCCGGCCTACCCTGGCGCCTGCCCCTTTCTTCCATCCAGCTTGAGATGTGATGCTCAGCTAAATGGAACTTTTCTGAGTCTACGTGTCTCTTCTCATTGACTTAAAACCATCCCGATGTCTTTCCCTTATTCCCAGGATGCCCGCCGTCGGCGGGTCGGAGCCGGAACGGGTTTCAGCTCTTCGGGGAGACGAACCGTTCTGGGTTATTGGGTGCCACTTGCCCTGACTGTAGGTATCGCGACCGTGGGCATTGCCGCTTGGATTTGGAGCGAACGCAGCGAAGATGACGATGACGACAATGACCGCGATCGCCGCCGCGACGATGAACCTTTCCCCGCCCCGGGTCCTGGTAGCGAGGCTTACCCTGCTGGCGGCGACTACGAGGGAATGTATGCTCGCTCAACAGCAACAGATGTCCACGGCGGCCATCCCGAAGATGCCAGCATGATGGCACGCATGCAGGGAGCCTTGCGTCGAACACCCAGCCCCCAGCAGATACTTGACGGCGCCAGCAAGCGAGTCGCTGCGGGAATGGCCGCGGCCGGAGCCTTCGTCGGCGGAGCCCTCACATCGATCCGGGAGGAGGATAGAGGAGACTTTGAAGACCACTCACGGTGGTCGGAAGAAGTAGAATCCAGAGCCAATCGGAGAGAACAGCCGGCACGCGCTGCGTCAACTACCCGCGAGGCCGTCTCTGGCCCTGCTCCCACCGATAAGAGGAGAAAGACGATCGCGATTGTGGTGTCCTCTGAAACTCCTCGGGTGGATCCTGAGGAGATTATCTCGCAGCATGCGGTATGTTCTGCAGTGCAAGCATGATCTGAGCTCGTCGCGCTAATGTACCTGTAGTCAATCCTTTCCCACCTTCCAGAACATGTCAATCTCGATACCACCCGTGTTTTCATTATGATCTATGCGCCAGGCCTGAAGCATGCCCCGAGCCAAGGCGGCTCCTCTCCACCTACCTTGTCTGTCACCTCTTCCTATTCCAATATTGCTCCGGAGGAAGCAACATCGCCGGGTGAGGTACCTAGCCGTGAACTGTCGGGCGAGTCTCGTGCGACGGACGAGCACGAGGGCACCACCCCGTTATTTCGCACCCTGTACACGCAAGCTCAGGCTCTTGTTGAGAAACCAAACGCAATCATGCCCTTTAGCACTGCCACTGGCTTCGTGCATCTTGTGCGACACATTTCCCCGGATACTGTGTATGTTCAAGAGTCTTTGGCTGGAAAAGACGGGGAGGCGGTCCATCACATTTCCGGCTGGGTTAGACAGGTGGTTGTCGTGGTTGGAGACGAAGGTGGCCGCGGCGGTCTGATCGACAGCGATGACGAGTCGGCTTTGGCGGATAAGGGCGAGAAATGGTGGCAGAAGGAGGGCACCACCGGGCTCGGGAAGCGCATCGATGTGGTCGATGCGCTCCGGGTTGGCGACGATTGGCGACGACGAGTATCTGGTTTTGATTAGGGAGCTTTCGGGCTCGGCCAGTTTCACTGGAACAACCGAAGTGTCATGGACACTTCGTAAGTCTATAGCTTTACCGCCAAATTCCCCTACTTTGACGATTCTCTGCATTTTCGTTTGATTCCCCTGCCATGATGATGTGCGAATTCTTTCTGCCAGTCGCTTTCATGTGAATATATACAGTACAGCATGATCAATGCTATGCTCTCATGCTCTTGCAACGGTTCATTTTTGTAGATGGAATCAACGTGCCCGGTCATTGAAACAGACATCATAGAGGAAACCCCCAATCGGCGCTAACCCGATGCGGATATCACCTGACCCAGCCTCCTTCACGTCGTCCGCGGCCTTGGGCTGGACCGAACTCCCTCTCACTTGACGCAGAGAACCAAACGGTCAGCCCTGAAACCACCCCCGATATAATTTTCTCGAACCTCCCCTGCTCTTTCTGCAGGTGTCTGTTCGATGGACTCCCCGATTCACTTTCTGTAGCGACTCCGCGTTGTGTTCCAAAGTGTCCGTATCCCGGCCCCTTCGTTGTCGTGCCGCTCCGACCTCCGCTCCCCACATGTCTCGCGCTCCGGCTGTATCCATCGACGACGACGACTCACGGCCTTCCCCCATCGCCTCCGACTTCACCCATAACGCGCAGTCGCATTCACTCGTCGTCGCCTCTAGTCGCGTCGCTAGCTCCCTGCTCGCAGGATGGCGACGGCAATCTCCAAGCCTAATTCGCATCCCCCTAAGATGAAGCGACCTCCCCCGCCTTTCGTTCAGACCGGAATGAACGGTGTCAAGTCCCAACAATCCTCAACCTCCCCTTCTTCTACAGCAAAGCATCTTGCAGGATCTGCAACGCCGGTTGCTGCAGGCTCCACGAACGCACCCATGGCGAACGGCGCCAATGGCACGGCCAGTGCGGGCGCACTGTCCAACAAAGGCCCCCAGAACCGGACGAAGAAAGAAGCGCACAAGGCCGGCGAGCAGGCCGGGCGGCTACAGAAACCAGTTTCAAGGGCCTCGTCAATTGATAGCGATCGCCGAGCAGGAAAGCGGTGTCCAGAGCCCTTCGGTGAGCTTCCGCGGTCGCCTCGCTGAATGCGCTTGCAGTTATACTAATACGTTGATCCGCGTTTCCGATAGTCAAAACCACGTCATATATTCTCAAGAAGTTCTCCAAGCACCCTCCCTCGCTGATTCTCCACCTCCATCCGACCCACTTCCGCTTTGAGCAGCAAGATGGGAGCTTTCCTTATAATTCGGAGATGAAGGTCATCATCGAACATATCCGCTCTCAAACCGTTCCCCATGACATGATGGAGGAGCTGTTGCGGGCCAATGTTCGGTTCTATGAAGGCAGGCTCTTGCCCCTACACGGCAAATTTGATAGGTGCTCGGCTAACTAGTCACGCGACAAGCAGGCTGTCTAATTGTCCGCGTGGTGGATCACAAATCGGTGTCGCAGCAGACTCGGAAGTCAAGCGTGCCGTCATCGAATGACAACAACACCCCCTTTTCTATACATAATTACAACGAGCACGTCACACCATCCGCGTATGTACCTTATCCGAAGCTGAACCAATTAACTTCGGAGAAGCCTTCCGCAAAGGAGGCGGCTTCGGAAAGCCAGCAGGATGTCAAGTCGGGCAGTGAGCAGCCCGGCAACTCGGACTCGCAAGCTTCGCAGAAGGATTCGAAACTCAATCATTTGAAACAGCCTTCGAAACCTCGAGTGTTTACCACTGTCTTACACCCTACGCCCCGTTCGCTTCAAGCCGAGCTGACTCTCCTCGCTACTACGCCTGATCCTAAAGCGGCCAAGCAGACGGCAGTCAGCTCGACATCCCGCCCGCAAGGGTCCTCTTCTACAGCACCATCTTCCCCTGGGCCGGGGGCGGCCGTCAATTCCCAGCAAGATCGTGCGCCTCCAGCGAAGAAACAGAAGATGCTGGTGGAACCCCAGGATCTCTTAGAGTGTGAGGCCAGGTTGACGCGAGCATTGGCTCCCCCTCTCTACCTCGGGTCCGTCAGTAGTCTTGATGGAGTTCATGATCTGTTGAAGCAAATGGAAAGCCCGCTTCATTGCGATCCACCACCTTCACCCAAGCGCAGGAAGCGGACTGTGGCCGAACTCGCCGCTGACGAAGCTCTCGCAGCGGAGGAAGAGCGTTTCATGCTCATCATGGATGAGCGTCTGGAGCCAGCTGCCTCCAATGGTGCCGGTGGGCCAAAATCAGCTGTTGTCGATGACACTGGTGGTGGCGCGCCGTTTGAGCCACGCTTCTCGAGGTTTAAGACGCTTGAGAACATCCGTATGCAACACGAAGAGAAGGCGAAGCGAGACCATGAGATCAAGGTCAAGCAAGAGATGGCCAAGCGACAGCAACAGGAGCAAGAGAGGGAGCGGCGCCGTCTTGCTGAACTGCGACAAGCCGAGGAGCATGCCAAGGAAGAAGCTCGAAGACAACAGCTCGCGGCGCAGCAAGCTCAGGCACAATTGGCAGCGCAGCAACAAACTCGACATGCCATGGCTCAATCAAATGGTGTCAGTCAGGCGCCACAGTCATCTCCTGTGGTACGCAACCAGACCCCTCAGCACATATCATCACCGGTCGTTGGCAGCACAAGGACAACGCAAGCCGGGGTTCCTATGAGTATGACGTCTTCCATGCAGGGTGCCGGAAGTCCTTCGAGACCACCGTCGGTGATACAGCACGCGCACCCCGCCATGAGCCATCCAATGGCAGCTTCCAGAAGTCAGCAAGGACAGAGCCGCCATGGAACACCACAGATGACTCAAGGCACTCCTGCCATGTCCCACGCTACGCCTATCATGCGAAATGTAACACCGACGCAGAGGATGAGTCATGCCAGTCCGAGCCATTCTACCATGGCACCTACCCCAGTCATGAACCAGGCTACCATGATGGCGACCCCTCAAATGAACAACGGGATGGGCCTCACAACCCAGCAGCAGCAACAAATGCTTATGCAGCAGAGAAATCAACTCCTTGCCCAACAGGGTATGCTTCACGGTCAGTTCTCGCCGAAGGTGGCCCAAATGCAAGCGAATGCGCATGCACAGCAGAATATCCAAGCCCACCAACAACAGCAGCAGCCGCAGCAGATGCAAATGCACTTCCAGCAGCAGCAACAGCCACAGCAGCAGCAGCAACAGCAGCAAGCCAAGTTCCCGAATCCGCAAGCCTACCAAGCCCAGTTGATGCGTGCACAGCTCGCACAGATGCAAATGGCTCAGCAACAGCAACAACAGTCACAAGGGCAACAAGCGCAAGGGCAACAGGGCCAAATGCATCAGAACGGACCGCAGCTGAACCCTCAACAACAGCAAATGCTGATGGCCGCGGCCCAGGCGAATGGAGGCCATCTACCGCAGAATATGCAAGGCGTGAACATGACGCAGGGTGTCACCATCGCCCAGCGATACAATCAACTATACCAAAATCGCTTGCTGCGGTTGAGACAAGAAATGGCCAGCCGACTAATGCCCCAGTATGGTCCGCCCGCCTCGTATCCTCCGCAAATCGCACAACAGTATCAAGCTGGGCTTGAACGCAATGCCAAACTCTGGGTTCAAGAATTGATGCGTCGGGAGCGGGAGCAAGCTCAACAGCAACGTGCTTCTCAGGTGGCTGCCATGCAAGCTCAAGTGATGCAACAACAACAGCAACAGAATATGATGCAAAATGGCATGAAATAGTTGCGGCCTCTTGGAGCTCAACTCTGTACTCGTTTCAGATCTTAATATTTCTCTACAAGCGAATAAGTGTGAAGCACTTATCCTTGGAACCCTTTTTTTCCACCTTCATTCTACTTTCCAACTCTCAGACCTCGCTATGTTTGGACACCTGGACGATACTCGATATCATTCACAACCACCCCAATCTTCTCCGCCACATCACAACCACACCTACTTCGAGGTCTTCGAGTTCAGATTCATCATTTATTTACTCTTCATCAACTTCATACCCCATCATCTTCTCACCTTACTTACACACCTAACTCCATTGAGAGACTTGTGAATATGACATTGGGAACTCACGGTAAAAAGAGATTGGTCGGCGTTTTTTTTTTTTTTTTCTCTTCTTTCTTTGCTTGAATCATGATTTCCATCCACTACCCTGCATGTTCTTGTTTCTTCCCCTTTGTGCTTTATTTGCTCTTTTTATCTGGTTTTGTGCTTGGCGACTACTGTGTACTAACTCTGGGAAGGAAGGAGGCGGGCGGGGCTTTGACTATTGCGATTCTTTTCATTTTTTTTCCCCCTCTTTCTCTGTTTGTCACTTCTTCGTTGGGGAACAG
The DNA here is from genome assembly GCF_003184785.1 of Aspergillus japonicus CBS 114.51. Lineage (NCBI taxonomy): Eukaryota > Fungi > Ascomycota > Eurotiomycetes > Eurotiales > Aspergillaceae > Aspergillus > Aspergillus japonicus. Next base: position 162,989 of record NW_020291678.1, read on the forward strand.
GGTGATCCTACTTTACAGACTTGATACCACTTTTTGTACAGGGTTGTCCCCCTTGTGTTTGTGTTATGGTTTCCATCTTGGTTTCAACTTTATTGCTTTGATGTCCGATCCTTCGACCTGTGAACATGGTGGAACTGTCTGTCTAGGGGGACGAAGACGATAGTCGGGCGCCGAGACCAGGTCGTTGGTTCTACGTTATCTTCACTTCTACTTCGACTTTTACTTCTACTTATACTTATACTTCTTGAGACCTTTGTTCTTTCTGCAAATGATGACGGATACGTATGAAAGTTGGACTTGTGTAGTTCGAGGTTGCTAGAGTGGCCTCTCGGTAGACTGGTGTGGATGAGGAAGTAGGTCTCGGTACTTACTTTGTACTGGCTGAGGTAAACGTCCAGTAGACTCCGGTTTCGGCATGTGCTCGACATAGGCCCCCACATGTTGATGCCCATTGACAGACAAGCAACCAGGAACCATTCAGCGCGAAGGTCCATACTTGAAGAACACGAGAAAGAGAGTCATACGCTATAAGTCAAGAATTGTTACCACGTAAGAAACATCATTCAAACGAATGAGTTATCTCATGATGGAGCACAGAACCGTAGAAATCGGCCTGATTGTTTGCCGGAGAACGGCAAATATATCACGGCATTAGCGGCCCAGATATGCCCCGACAACCGCAAGAGACCTGAACCGTGTGGGAAGAGGAATTGAAATAGATGAATGAATAGAACAAGAGTGAGCGAGGCTACAGGGCTTACAGACGATAAAGGATAACTCCACCAAGGTCAGGATGTATTGCTGTATGGGTAAACTGTACGGAGTCTGTACTTGGAAACGGACATATACTACCCTGCCTACCTATCCACCTACCCTCACACACAAACACATTCTCTATATATGCTCAGCGTACTATATCCAGTAGTGTCACGGCTGAGGCCATCAGATACTTGCAAACATAGACCCTGGAAAGGCTAGGAAACATGAGAACTCCCAAAGGTACAGTGCTACAGATGAATGCTCAGTAAAGTGGGTATGGGACTGTACATCACCACCAGGCCCATCCCCCACCATGCCAATTATACTGTGATACGACACTTAGTAAATGCCTCAGTTTGCCCTACACAGTGAACCGTGACATAGAAGTAGAAATAAACCAACAACAGTAAAAGTCACTAAGTGACCTTGAACTTCTTCCCCACCGTTAACCAGATAAGCATCTTCCCCAGACTACAGCGTTACACTCCACTCCAACTGTAGTGACACACCATCGCATCCCAATGCATCCCAGTGGAATACAACCAACCAACCAGTGGACCCCACCAAGTCCAAACCGAACCCTGCTGACTCATTGGCGAGAGAATATACTGTAGGTACCAAAATGGATCCTACAGAACATATACAGCACACCGACTGGGCTTCCAGAAAGCAAGAAAAGTCAAAAACAAGGGGAGAAACCTGTTTTTCATGGCAATTGTCTCGCTTGCGACCGCTAGAAACTTCGCACTCCCCCACCGTTCCTATCCTGGACATGCACGTACGGGTCGGGATGTACAGTACGGACTTACCTACTATACAATGAGTGTAGAAAAGGGCCAGACGATCTCCGACCCTAAAAGGATCTACGGATCTACGATGATCTCCACTGCGTCAAATTCGAAGTCCGTGCACTGATGAGCGGGACTAGATGGTTCGGAAATCAGGATCCCCATGTCTGAATGGGTTTGTGCGCGAGTGGGCTTGGAGGGACAAAGAATACTGAGATGTTGATGGTTCCAGAGAGGTGGTAGGTATAGTCGGGCTGGTGTAAGCATGCCATGTACGTAGGTAGGATTTTTTTCGCGGAGATGATCGAGCTGAGAAGAGAAGTCGGTCGGTGGGAGGCGATGTGTGCGCATGAACCGTGACGGGTGATATGAATGGCTAGGTTCTAGGTGGACTGTCTGCTGCACATTCCAGTCAGAAGGATAATTGTGTGGTCGGAGTCGGAGAAGGAACAACAGACTAGGCAGGAGTACGCGCCCTGAGTCGGTGGTCGGGGATGATTTTACTAACTAGGTTCAGGTTCCTTGAATCTTAACAGCCCCATTCTCTCTTCTAGGACATAGGGTTTGTTCCCTTTGTAACTCGAGGTTGAGAAGTTTCTGGCGGCGTTCGATCAGGTACAAACTCAGGACCTCAGAAGTCAGTTGGAGATCCCCCTGGCGGTTCATTAGCTTGCTGGATACAACTAGTTGAATGCCAAAGGCAATAACCATAGAGTAAGAGTAAATGAAGTTCTTACCATGAATCTTGATTTCCAGCCAATAGTGCGCTGGTAGTACAGCGCCTGGGAGAATCAATAAAATGACGTAGTTGAGAATGGACGACTGGAAAAGCCCGGGCCTGGTCTCACCCACCTCGTCGCAGGGCCCATCTTCCCCAGAAAGCCACCGCCGTTGGACCAAAGTGGAAGGATGGGCGGTATCGTGCACGAGTACGTGGGGTTGGTGCTGCTGATGCGAAAATCCCAGATGGTTTAGCCTTTGCACGCCGCCATAGGTCAGGATCAGGAATGAGTACCCAACGCCAATGCAATGCAATGCAATGCAACTCAAAATGGCGATATTGGGGAGGCGATGTTGGATCGAGAGTCTTGTGTGGGCTCATTGATTGGGGGCTTTCGCACTCGAACGAACTGCGACGCAAGGGGCGGACTTAAGAGGTCGGATCGCCGCCCCTGGAGGCCAACTCCACTCCGCCCTTAAGAAGCTATGGCTGCAAATGCTGACGACGGGCCCTTTCTTGCAGCAGATTCGATCAATCAGGAATAGAACGAAGCACGGGAGGTCGCGCAGCAGTTAAGACACGAATGGACCCTGATTGTGCGACTTTTGGTAGCGATCCTGCGTCTGTTCATTCGCTGATATTGGTGATAATAATTTCCCCCTTCCCACAGCCAATTTATTTCTGATGCACTTCTCCCACCCTTCCTTCTTGGCTGTTAGGCAGGAACAGCTGATCATTCGAGTGGCTTCATAACTTTAGTCAATCGTAGTCGGATCGATAACAGCGGTCCCAAAGAGAAACCGTCAATCATGACTAACTCAACGATGTACCTGCATCAAGACACAGGCATTCCACCATGGACGCAGTTCAGGGCATCTGCGTGAAATGGGGCTTGATGTTCCAAACTACGTCGATTATGATTATTAACCGTAATCGTGAATTTGACAAGGAAAGCACTGGGATCAGTCACAGCAACATGGCTATGAGTCAAAGACTGGAGACTCGCAATCGAGGAGAAGAAACGGCTGGGTTCACCGCGACTGCGGAGCTTCAGGCAAACGCCACTGCCAGTAGTATCCGCTGTGTTTCAGTGTAGGCACGGTCGGATTTGAGGCATAGACATTTCATTGCTGTAGAACACCAGTATGCCAGAAGCATGTTGCGCTATGATACTGGCCGTGAATGTTCTTGGTAGCCCGAGAGTGGAGGATCCATGGCTAACAACGATAAAGTTGAACGAGGAGATCGGGATCGACTCTCCAGCTATTCTGAAATGAGACGGATGACCGTATTCTGTTCGCTATCGACGGAGACGGTGGCAACAGATGCGCCATAGGCAGCCTCCCAGCTAGTGAATCCCCTTGTCCTGTAAAGACTTAGAGCAAAGAACAGGCGCAAGGCGCTGCCCTATTTTCCCGACAAGCGTGAAGAAGGGGAAGAGAGATTGAGAAGTTCAAGAAGACCAAGGCTTAGCGTTGTCATGATAATTCCTCATAAGGTTTCAGGATGGGGATCTCCAACGTCTTCTCGGAACTAAAGGATTTCAGTCAGTGGGGTCGGCCGTTGATAATTCTTTCTTCTGCATCTGTTCCTTGAATGATCTCCAGTTCAGCCGATTTCTCCGCATTCGGAACGGAAGAACGTAGTCCATGAGTACTGGCTTAACCAGATTCCAATATATTGGCTGCTCTTACTCCGTACTCAAGTTTTCAATGAAGAAGATGTTGATCATTTAAAGCAAGATCTACCACGGCCTTGGCGGCAACGATATCAGTAGATTCGAATCAGTTAAATCACCGCAGGAACCCTTGCACGGTTGAATTATCCGCTCCCGACTCCTTGCAACACACAGGCCCGTGCTGCAGGGGCTCTCAGTTGGGTCACCAATTTTCAGGACATCTCACCTGGTTCTCCTCAGAGATCGGAGCAGCATCACGGCGACTGCAGCGGACAGGTGTTATGAAGACGATTGCGTTAACCTTGACCGGTGTCTGCTTTAGTTCTGCAAGAGGCGGATCGGTCAAAGAGCGGTAGACAACTTCTTCTGTATGCCATTAGTCTGGGCTTGTTGGCAGCATCAGCTGACCATGCATATGCATTTCCGAAGCGGTCGGGAAGAATCAAGGAACTTGATGCACCAGCGCCGTTGTAAGGAGTTCGGCAGTGAACGGAGAAGTTGTGTGCCTTGGCGCTCCGACTCAATAAAGCGAGTATTGCCAAGTGGGTAGGTAGCTTGTCTCCAGAGCAGAGAAGACCCGGGGTTTGGTGGAGGCTAGCTTGTAGCTAGTTCTGGTGATAAGACAGCCACACCGGCTTCGTTGACGTCATTGTTGTCATTTCTCCTAGGAACGAAAATAGTTAGAAGATAGGGCGAATAAGTAGCCAGAGGGGTAGTAAGGAGATGAATTGATTGAGTGGTCGGAGGTTCAAGCATTTCAAAGAAGAGAGCCTCGTGTGTTTACAAAAACGATCAATAGAATCGCCCTGGAAGAAGATGTGCGAAGTTCGTTCCAAGACGGGAAGATATCGATAACTGAGTACTCCGTACATACATGAGTAGTACTCCATACTGTACAGTACATACAGTAGGCACTGTACTCCGTAGGTGACTGGTGAGATTGCCTTTGTGCGGCTGAGGCAGTGGCTTTTCCAGTTCTTGGCTATCTGAATGATGCGAGCTGGATCGACGATGCAGGTTGCTCAGACGGGGAAATGAAGCTTGGAGGAAGGTAGAGGAGGGAGGAGGGTCCGTCCGCTTACCGAGAGGTACAGTAATGCATGTACAGTACGATGTGTAGTACGTAAGTTACTGCGATGGAAGGCCCGACTAGGTGTGGCTCAGCTGCCGAGGCGCAGTAGTGTGTACTGTGGCTGGGTTGCCTTTTCCGCCTTCTTCATTCTGCCACTGCAGTCTCTCCGTACTCGACAGATTAATTGATTAACATTAGCAAAGCAATGGCGGAATACTACTCCATTTTATTCCCGTATACTCCGTATACATGTTACTATTATGTATCCAAAAGATTCATCTGATTATACCGCTGAGGATTCATCGGATTACCCATTTCAAACCAGCGGGATCCATGGCCTGAGAGAGTACCGAGACTTTGAGGGTTGTGTTTGTCCAGATTCCGAGGAGCCCAGCGAAGGAGCTGTCAAACCACAGATCCCGTTTCTTAGTGTTGCACCCCCCTTTAGCGGGGGACTAATTCCTAGTCCATTGGACAATCGGCCATGAAGAGTACATAGGTCAAAGAACTCGACGAAGACATGTCCATATGGGTGATGAGCTTTCTGTTACGCTTGGATATCTTGCTACCAGCGCTGGCAATGCGATCCATACAAAGTGTAGGTACTCATACCCCCACCAGATGTTCAAAGTAACTTTAATAGACAGGGTCATGCAGTAGCGATGGAGACAATAATTCGAACCTCTTGCGTAAACTCAAGTGAGATGGTAGTAACAGCGCAGGTACTAGGCCAAGGTTTAATATCGATAAGGTGTTCGCAATGTACAGTACACCGCATAACTCCCACTCTCAACTACAACCAAGTCCATGTGTTTTTGCTCGAGTGATCGAACGTGACATTGCGTGATGGGTCTTGTGAGGTTCGACCGCTCCTGGAACGAACTTTAGCAACTACTGCTACATTCCCTGATAGACCGATATCCTTCGACCGTCGACTCATGTGCGACCGTTTTGTTTGTCTTTTTGTTTTTCCTTTTGTTTTTTTGTGTCAATAGCTTAGAAGGGAGAATTGAGTAGCAAGACCCAAGGCTGTGGGATCTCTTTCTGATGAGGATTCTTCAGGGAGAGCCCACGATGTTCGGAGGATACAAGCAATAAGGGGTTTCGCAGTTGGATTCAGCGGTAAACCGGACAATACATGCTAGGCCTGATCGTATGACAAAAAAGCCAGCCCAGTATATACTGAATCCATCCCCAAGTCTGAGGGGACGCAAGCAACGTGTTCAGTACGAATGATCTGTCCAGTTTGGAGCTCATTTCGCATGGCGTTCTGAGGACCGAAGTAACGAATGACGCGTGACAGGTCAGAAACCTTGGAATCTTGCTGGCAGCGCCCCATCATCAACAGAAACCGAAAGAAGTAAAACAGAAAAGATGGAAAAAAAGCAAAGATGGAAAAAGGAAAAAGCGGGTCCAGAAATAACCTTCTTCGACGTCTGTCGAAGGGACTATTCCGTCCAGTAGCCGTTTAGCGTCTTATAATCGACAGTGCCGTTTGTCCAATTCCATCTGCAGTATGAAAGAGCGACCGTTGAGAGTGGGATTCTCCGAGCGATGCATCATCAGTAGGTGAAAACGAGAGAGTGTTCGTCACCGCATCGATGATCGAGTCTCGTTTGGCTCGGGGGCAATACTTGGCCTTTGGGACGAGCCAGAGGTATGACGATCATGTATCAGGCGAGAAGTCGTGACACCGTCGCCCATATTGTGGATGTTTGAGAACAGATGGAACCTTTTCTTGTTCCCTCTCTGCCTCTACTGGGGCTCAAAGGATATCGTCTCACCTCCCCACATTCCAGAGCGAGTGAAGCTGGTAGGCCAGGTTCTGTCGGAGCGTTCCTGAGCGAAGGGTCCGAGTGGCTGTTGGCATCTGGCAAGGCTGGGAAGTTTATGATAGGTGCGGCTGGTCGGCTGGTGAAAGATGGCCGAATTTCAAACCTGCAGACTTCAGTCTAGCTGCGCATCCAGCGACTGGACGATCCCGGTCGGCTTAGGGAGGATGATGTGCGTCTGATCAGTGATCGCCGGCCAAAGCGCCTGTCGGCTGCCCTTCACGCCGCACTTCCCCTTATCCACTCACTCGCTCAGTCGCTCACTGGGTCCATTCCTCATTGAGAATTGGTAAGCCGATCTCTGAACTGGGTTAGTCCCTGTCTGGTCCGTCCCTAACTATAGTACTCCGTACCAGTCAGTGAGTGTTCAAAGTCCCGCCTCCGTACAGAACAGAGGGTAGGAAAGAATGGTAGAAAGAGAGAAAGAGAACCCTGAGAGACCGAGGCATCCATTTCCCGACTCTTCAGATTCCGCGACTGCAAATAATCTAACCGCCTCAAAACCTGCACCAGCCCGGCTTTCATTTCCAGCCAAGCAATTTTTTAGGTAAGCATACCGCTCTCTAAGTGAAAGTGCTTACTGAAAATCTTTTGGTTCTTGAGCCCAATTTTTTGTGGCATAAAATATTCGAGGAGATGTTCCGTTTTGAGATACAGTACGAAGTACGGAGAGGTACCGTACGTACCTTTTGGTCGGTGGCTCCTTATCTTGAACAGACAAGGGACGGAAAGGTGGGGTTTTGCCTGGCGGTATGTCCGCGATGAACCATGGTTCAAGTGAGGCCATAGCTCGTCCTAGTACTTCGTCGTAGCTCAACCCTCATTCTACATTGGGTAACTCCCGCGCACGGCTGTTGGGGGAGGTTTCTCACCTTACTAGTATGTTTAGTTCAGTTCTTTGCAAATGAGGTTATAGCATGTATCTGGACACGCTCAGTAATAACAATGCTACGTATAGTTGATAGGATAAGTCCTTCGAAATTCGGCTCGCGCTTGCTAGTGGCGCTTGTCAAATGAACTTGTTGCCTGTCTGCAACACAAAACAAAAAAGAAACAATGATACGGTTTCAAATTTCTCATGGGGGGTTAGGCCCATCTACAATCCAGGCCGGGTTCGCACAGACCAAACATAAGCAAACGCCTGGGAACTAGGTCCTGAACGTGAGTGATGAAAGACTCCCGCCGCCGGCGGCTGGGAACGTCCTGTACGGAAAAGAGAATAGTAAGTACTGTACTATCCTCGGAGAACCTAGATGAGGTTCGACCGAGCCAGATGGGCTTGTTCTTTTCTGTGTGGGATAGGATAAGATCTCCACGGTAAGAATTCCCGAGACGGGATTCGGTCTCGGGCTCCTCTTGCTGTGTGGGGGATGATTGCATGGGAATAAATTGTCCGGTATTGATTCTTCTTCACTCCATATTCTCCCCCTCTCTACCCAATATTGTAGTCTTTGCTCGCTCTCCCTTCCCCCTTCTCCCTTTCCCCAGGGCTTGCTTCTGAAGTTGACGAGAGAGTGAGGCAAAAAGTAGTTTGCTAGCACTCGATGAATGGTGACAGCACGCCGCCGGCTATGCGGGTTTCCTTCTTTGGTATAAGGGCATCATGCATAAGACCGAGTGGAGCCGGATCCTGGATGGATAAGCCGGGAAAGAAAAACGTTCTGCCTTCATTGCTGATGTGCCTCAGAGCCTTGCACTCGAGAAAAGTATGATAATCTCTCACTGAGTCTCGGACGATGAGGGGTTTGACAGTGGTCTAGACGGTGGCGTTGAAACCAGAAGATGATCGACGATGCTTTGGGAAACCTGTGGCGTCAAGTCTGTACCTGGCTGGTGCACTAGAAGCTGCAGTCAATATTATTAGGGCTGGTAGAGCGAATGCCCAGTGGCAGCATGTAAGAATGGGGAGGGGAACGGTAGTATCGTGGCTCTCGGTGTGGAGTTTCATACTATGTACAGTACGGAGTACGTACATCCTGTACATAGACAACACTGACGATAACTGAGGAGGCGGCGGCGGGCTTATTCTTCCCTGCCCCAGCCTACCAGGGTTATTTTGACTATCATTGGTGCTCTCCCAATGAATCTCAATCGATGCTTGAACACACTACTATTTCGATCTCAGAGATTCCAGTGCGAAACGCCGAAATGCAAACCTCCTACTCCACATGGTGATTCAGCAAAATTGCCGATCGACCCAGGCTCCAGGGACTTTAGCAAACCTCCAGTATTCGTTATCGTAGCTGATTGGGAAGTCTGGTGGTACAAATGTTTCAAAAATTCAGGTAAGATTCGAAAAACACATAACAATTGAATATTTATCAGGGTTGTTGTTCATGATCATAATCCAGGTAGACTTTGTTTTCGATAGCCAACTAAGAAATGCCGGGGGTAGTGGAGGGATGGGGAGGTTGTTATTTACTAGGGACTGTAGTTAGTAACAATTGAAGCGGTGGGCGAAGTACCGTATTTTAGTACTGTCGTGACAGAGTAGTAGTACAGAGTACGAGTAATGCACCAACTAGATAGTTGCCTACCCTATGGCTGGTATGGATGGATAACTTTTAGTCTACCCGGGGGAGATCCCGAGCATCTGGAAGATTGACGGACGATGATCCAATTCCATGATCCGCGTTAAAGTTTAGTTTTAGTTAACGTAAGTTAACTTATTGCCTGCCCACTAACCACTTAGTCAGGGCTATCCCCAGAAGCTAAACCTGCCCCTAGTGGTCGTGATCCTCTGACGTTCGAACATTCCATCAGTGGTTCTTCCCCTCCCACATCTGCGCCTCATGCATTCCTCCATTTCTTTTCTTTTTGTTATTATTCTTCTGCTTTACTCTTCGCTTCTAGTATCGTCTAGCTCAGTCTAATCTAGCTCAGTCTAGCTCAGTCTAGCTCAGTCTTGTTTTGTTTTGTTTTCTTGTTCTTACGCTTGCTTGTTACTCTCGCAGCGAAATCGGTTTGGCTGACTCTAATCTTGTTCGCATCTTCCGATTGACCGATTGACCACTCGCCGAGTCACCTACATCACAGCGGCCACATCCTGCGGTATACCAACAGTCGAGGAGATGAAAGAGAGAGGAGGGGGGGAAGAAAACCCCGAGTCGGATGCAGTGCATCTGCCAGAGGTAATTTATCGTCACCGATACAGTCTGAAGTAAGATTGTTACGATCATGATCTGCTGTCCATTCTCGAGGTGATGATTCGAGGTGCATGAGGCGGACCCAGTCAAGCCATGGGATGATCCACTTGACCGGACAGAATTAGACACTCAGATCTGTGATCATATTGTGACTTCCGGAGTGGAAGTGGACAAATTACACTACAAGAGCAAACCAAGGAAACGGAGCCATTAGGACATAATAGGATTATTGGTTTTAATCTTTGAGTGTTTTCTTTGTCTCTGACTGTAGAGTCAACCTAAAACTAGAAAACTAGAATGATTGATTGATTTGGACATACTTAGAGGGTATCAGGCAGCAAGATGAGGAAGGTGAGTGTAGATTCAAAGCAGTAGTTTTAGAAAAATAAATGAAATGAAAAAAAAGACTACGGAGACTGCTAGAGTAAATACCTTAAATCATAACATCACTCAGAGGAAGGGAATAAAAAAGAATCCCGAAAATAAAATAAACTCGCAATAAAAATAAATTCGAAGGAAAAACAATTACTTACTTCCCCCAAAGAATTCTGAACCATCTTTCCCACCCCCCTCCCTCTTTTCCAAGTGAGGGATAGGGCGACAGGAAAGAAGCTCACACTTGCACGCTGTTCTCTCTTCTGCTCCTTCACCTAATACAGTAACTCGGCCATATAATAGAACAGATTTAACCTCCCACTCGAGTCCTTTCGTCCCCCGGTTTCCCCTGCCAACAAAGGAACCTCCACCACTGCTTCCCCCCTCTCCGCCAGGCACAACCCTTCGACCTTGGAACACAAGTGCAATATTAGACAAATTTACGCTTCTATCGATAATCCTAAGACATCCCTTCCACTTGACCTGCGTCTCCAAATCAATTGTCTCCATTATCCCCTTGCTGGACTGTACTGTCTTTCCTATAACTACAACACCCTTCTGCTGCAACTGAGACACAGACAACCCATTTCGGCTTCAACCTCAACAACTCGACCGTTATTCTCACCCCTCTCGCACTTACTTCCGCTCGTCGTGGGAACACAGGATTGAGAAAACCGCGTCTAGAGGGCGACTTATCGATCTCCATCCACCCCCATCCGCACCCCCCCCCCTCCATCATCATCGCGGTGATCACGTCTATCCCCCTCCTTTCGTCTACTGCGTCTACTTGCACCTTGTTCGTTGTCTTTTAATCCAGAGACAATCGCGCCTCCTAGGAAACGGTTTGACTCGAGACCAAGGTTTCTACCAATCGAAGACGTCTTTTCCCTCCCCTTCCAGAGGGACTTGTCGCGGTTACTAGAGAAACTCTATAGTCTACATTCCTGGCCTTGCGTAGGCTCACCAAAGGCACGCGACGCGCCTCTTGATTTTGACTCTGGTCCTTTCCCTCGCTACTCCTTTGGGGACTAGCTAAGCAATGACTTCTGACTGTAAGTGCGATCGGCCTTTTGGTTCCCTTCACAATATATGACCGGGAGATTTGTTTATTTCACCTCGCCTGTCCTCCTCCATTCCCCAACCTCGCACCCTCTCTTTCTTTCTCAGCTCTATTCCCAACCCAGGTTGGCCTTCCTTCATTCTTGCAATTGCTTGTGCATCCTATCCAACACATCCTTCGCTCTCTAAGGAACTCATCCTCACTGTCTCTCTCTATCTCTCATTGAGATTGCCGATAATTGTTTGTTGATCGATCTTGGTCTCCCGTTGCCGTTCACTACTTGTATACCTTCCTCAGCGGACCTTGCCACATTCCCTAATATACTAATAATAACCCAACCAACCCGCGCTTGTTGTGTCATATACCCGCATCTGACGCAGTACACATCACTCTTCCACTGCCTTATACTGTTGTTCTCTCCCACCTGCGTGCAGCTCCCATCTGCAATCACCTCCCCGCATCAGCTTGTGTCGTTCCAACCGAAAACTAAACAGTACGTCGGACAGGTGTTAAACACGAAGTTCCTCCTGCCCCGCCTCACAAAGACCGTGAGAACGAAGAAATGAGACCCCAGGGTAGCATGTCTGATCGCCTAACTGTCGAAGTTGATTGTACATCTCTGGGCTCGAACGAGTGCCCCTCCATGACTAGCTTTTCGCCTCTCGATTCACCAAAGACCACGCCTACCAGTGTCTATAGTCACGGGTCATTGCAGTCCCCTGGCTGGCACGAGGGCGGATCATTCCCCAGTCAGGCCTACGAGCGGCACACCGGGTCGACCCCCATGCGCAGTGCTTTCCGCTTGGCTAGTATGACGTCGAACGATGTGATGGGTATGCCTTACTCCAATATGGAGCCCCAGGAGCGGATGCCGATGACCGACTTCTTGTCTGGATATGACGAGAATGTTGAACAATTTTGGATCCCTTCGGAAGCGCCCAAGACATACGAGCATGGAGTACACGCGCTCCCATACCCTCCGCATATGCACCACTACACTACCATGGCTCGCCCGAATTATCGCCAGCACCATGCACCATATCTCCCAGAATCTGCAACCAACCCTTGTTTATCGCGCTCCATCTTCCATCATCAGCATGAACGGATTCCAACTTCCATGTCAATGGGAAATATGATTCCTTGGATGGCCCCGCCCGCCGAATCGATTGCTCCACAGACAATTGCGCCCTCCCAGGTTGCCCCGGTCACCCCACCTCCATCGTACTCGGAATTTCCAGCATCACTCGGTGCCTTCAAGACACACACCCCAGCCACTCCTGTGCGGTCCTGCTCGCTGGGTAGTGGATCTGGATCGGATACTCCCATTTCTCGCCTGTCAGGTAGCATGGACTACATGGATGACTTTAGTCAATCACCTGTCTACCGGGATGGTCTTGTTCGAGTGCAGCGTCAGCCCTCTCGCAAGACTGCCCGGAAGCAAGCCTCTAAGCAGAGCCTGAGCCTGGAGAGCCTCCCGTCTATCATCAAACAGGTGCAATTTAAGTGCAAAGAGCCTGGGTGCAAGGGACGCTTCAAGAGGCAAGAGCACCTAAAGAGACATATGAAAAGCCACTCCAAGGAGAAGCCCCATGTTTGCTGGGTCCCTGGGTGTCATCGCGCATTCTCCCGCAGTGACAACCTTAACGCACATTATACGAAGACCCACAGCAAGCGAGGCGGCCGCAACCGCTACGTCGCCACCTTGGACGAAAACAGTCCCGACTACAACCCAGAGTATCGCGGCCAGCTGACCCCTGATGGGCGACCGCTGTATTCTCAAAAGCACGACGACACCATGTCGGGCACTCGTCATATGAGTGTCGAATGGGACGATTGAAAGCGGGCGGAAGTTTAGGACAGGCGGACCAAACCATGATACCCTTGGCGAACAGGTTGCCATTTCTCCTTTTTGGTCTTAGATGGGGACAGAAACACAGGGCCAGGCAGACCCTGTCGGCGCTTCGCGGCGTTTATTTGTAAAACATACCTGGTTATATATACCGGATAATTTCCTTTGTTGGTTTTGATGTTGCATATCCTTTTTCTTTTCTACAAAGTTCGTTTCCTATCCCTCTTTCATTTCTCCATCCATTGCCCAAAAAACGTGTCTTTGGAACGCTGAGGAGGCTTATCCCCATATCGAATAATAATGCATTGAACGCTAAAAAAAGCACGGCAGAGTTTTTGTACACTTCAAGTGATCGCTGTTTGTCTGCTATGCTTGATCTGATTGATCTTATTGTTGACTACCGACACCCTTATAGGAGCTAATAACCGATGGAGTGTGGGATGGAAGCCCGAAGGAAGACTATGGAACGCCAGTGGAAAGAGAACGAAGGAATGAAAGTGCTCTTATTTTTTCTTTCTGTCAGGTCTGATGCAGCACCCTTTTCCTTTGTCTTGTATTATGATGGATCAAATCTTGACTTTCATTTTTCACTTTTTTTTTATTTTTTTATTTACTCCCCATACAATGTACTTTCAAGTGGGGATTCGATGGCTTAGCGTGGTTTCGAAGATTCCGTTGGATGGGCTGGAACACATCAACTCAGCCGAGGGGTCGGGCTAGCAAGATCGGGCCGAGGTTAATTCTGTCTCAGAATGACAGCCCGTCGTGTCCAGGGGAAGCAAAAAAGATGGATCTGTGTCGAATTGGGGGTCAATGGGTGGATGTGTCATGTCGAAAACATTTAGTTTGTTGAATTGAAAACTGGTGGAGATGTGTACTGTAAGTAACGTACATTCAGTGATGGCTCTGTCTCTCCACAATGGCAGATTCCCCATTGGCGGAAGGTCTGCCGCTTCCCATGGATCTGTTCTATCTTATAGATACCTCAGGCAGGCTAGACTCAAAACAGACAAACACATCCACAGCCCAGCAACTACTGCAATGGAAATGCTAGATCTTCCCGGTGGCTAGTTACATACCGAACATATTGAGAGCAACTTACGTACTAGTTAGCCCCCTAGGTGAGTTAGTACTAAGTATGCACAGTACTATCCTTGCCCTCAAACAGGTGACAATCAGTCAATCTCCTTTTTCTGTCCTCAACTCATCCCCGCATCGCTTTTTTTTCTCTTTGCACCGCCTCGATTACCTCTCGCCTTCCTTCTCCCCGCTCCTGGTTCCAGCAACCGGGATGGCTCCAAGCCTCTGAAACCCAGAAAGCAATAGTCCCACATGCCAAGCTCCGTGGTTATCGAGGTCCGAGACCTGAAGATGATTGATTCACCTCTCTAGGCAGTTATTAATGGTGTTTACAACAGCACATATCTCCGCCTCCATGGGGTAGGTCGCACGGAATGCTGGCATCTGACTCTTTTTCCCCGATCCGTCCCAGATCACTGGGCCACGGCACACCGCTAATCGACTCTCTGCCGTGCGGTCTTACCATTCGATCGGGAGAGATACATACTGAATTCGATGGATATCTCGGGGTCCATGCGGTGGAACATGCCGTCCATCAATATGCACTCGTCTTTCCCTTTTGGACTATTTCTCTGTTCGTGGACGACACTGCGGAACTCCAAATTGCTTTCTGAGTCGCTCTTATACAGAGGCCCAGCAAACCACTGGATACCTATTACCACCGATGATACAAGCTCCGTCTGCACATCTCGATCTGTAGAGCGTACTTAACCATACAGCTGACTAGCATCATAAAGTAGCAGCTCGTCTGTTCTCAAACCCAAGCTTCAAAACTTCTCGACTTACCATCTCGACAAACGATCATTCAAGTGTTGCACATGACAAACGCAAGATCAGCTACACTGATCGGTTCAGCTCCCAGTCATCTACGTGACAGGCCTTCGTCGGACTGACGCTTTTGATGATCAATCATGGCATCAGGTCGAAGGTGGACGTCCATCAAAGATCTTATATATGCAGCTTTGGCTATCATTCGTTTCGATAATGCTACAGCAGTCGAAGTGTGATGTACTGTGGCAGGAGTCACAACCGATTGGCCCTTCTTCGCAAGTCAAGAATCCTGCTCTCCTCTCTCGGTCTCGCGGAACGGCGGATATGGAATGTGTGCTATGAAGTACGCCTCTGGGTGCTCTGTGGCCTCTAGGAAGTACCTGTAATGTACTTCATGCTAGCGGAGTGCCAGCAGAATCCTAGCGTTCAAAGTACCAAGTACTGATTCCTGGTACGTGGGCTTGACTTTTAGCCCGTGACGCGTCAAAATTAGACCCAGGTGCTGTGCAATCCAAGGGAAGAGTAAAGGCTACCCCCCATCACGCGAACTTTTAGTCTTCGGTAACTGATACTTAAGGTGCGTGTGGAATGGAATCCAACCCCTGCCCCTATGGAGATGTGAGATCGTGTTACCAAATGTGGATCGGTGCAGCAAGACTGTCCTCTCCAGATTGACGACTCACTGTAAGAGGCCATGCCGGCTATCGGGAGTTGGCCTTGGCATGAACGGTGTTGAATGGGATAACCATATGCGCATGCATGCTCTGCAGGGCCCGCCCCATTTTCGACTAGTTTGGATACAGCTGGGGAGTTCTTGAATTTCAGAAGCTGTGCCAAGGTTGGCGTTCTAAGAAGCTTCGAGAGCCTGATGTGCGCATGTACAGTATGTACTTGGGCAATGCTTGTGGGTATGTCTACTACATACTGCCTAGGCATGTGTGACTACAGATTGAAAAATGCTACGGGAACTTCTATCCACCAGTCCCGGTCTCTTCAAGAGAGCTTCTGCATCAGATCAGACTTAAATTACTAGGTGGTATCCCAGAGCCACCGCCCATCTACAACCTCTAGATACTACCTCGGAAGCTCCACGCCTCAGCTCGAGTGCTGGTGTGAGCGGGGTGGTTCCTGTTCTAGACGCCTCTTCAAACACGCCATGGGCGATCTCCGTGCCATTCTCTTTGCTCATGCATTTTATAGCGCGATGACCGCGAGATCCACATATCCTCAATGTCTCCACTGGCACTTGCTTTTTTCCCTTCTGGTTCTGTGGTGCTTATGCCTATCAACTTCCACGTATAACTTGATCTACTATGGTTCGTTAGAATCGCAGATGCAACAAGCATCTGACCGAACTCACGAACTCATAGATAGATCTTGCTGATTTAGGATTTGCTGGTTGCTGTCGTACATGGCTTTTCCCACACAAGTTTGCAGGTCGACTGGGCCTGTATACCGCGCTGAGCCCGTAAATTCAAGTCAAGCTTTGCTGTATACGTGAGTAAAACAACCTCAAGTGCAGCTCCTAAATTTGGAAAGCCACAGCAGCCGTTAACTATCGTCGCCTGCCCTACTTACATTGGACTGGACTGGATCCCAGCTAGCGTCTGCTCTCATACGAAACTGTAGGATCGCACGACTGCACATACCAACCCTTCAAATCTTTTCCTGTCTGCAATCTCAACATTCGGGCTTTGCTGCTAAACAGGTGCCGATCACCGGGGATATCCGGGACTCTTTTCCCTGCACTCTCCCATTGCACGATCTACAAAAGCACCGTTCGTCCTTTCGACATCCATTAGTCAGAAGGCACCCACCAAACTATGTACGCCTTTACATATGAACAACGCAGTCCGTCTACGTACTCGGTCAGACCATAGGGCGCCCGTCTGTTGAAGTACTAGTTCCCTTCCCCACTCACGGAGAATCTGCGAGCCTGCCATGGCATCGTCATCTCAGGTGGCTCTCACTATGCCGGACTATCTATTTCAACATAAGCAGTATGTGCCTTAGCGTAGCGACTGCCTTGGTTTGACCAGCTAGTTCTACTTCCATCGAGTTTCTCCCCACTATGATCTGCCTCACCGAGCCACAGTATGGAATACCGGTAATTACCTTTCCCTCTGCGACGGTGTGTGGGGGGAAGCCCAGGGATGGATTGTGGCTCCAGGCTTGGGAGTCAGTTTAATGGAATCAATGCAGCCTAAAAGCAGTAGTTCGAGCCTTCTGAGAGGATTTTTCTCTGTGTGAATAAACCGTCCTGGGTACGTTGTGACAGCTCACATGCAATTGAGGCGTGGTGTTGATTCCATCCATATGTAGTATAGTCATTTATGCCTGGGGCACGCAGGCGATGCTCTGACCTCATCACTAAGTAGTAAGCAGGCAGCAGCAGCACAGACCACCACGCCAAACCTGCTTACCTCAAATCGTATGATTTAAACCACTTCTCCTCCTGCGCGATCCCTTCGTCTTTTTGTTGTCTTCTTATCCTCCTGCTTGCCACTTGTTGTGCTTCCGCAATGAGAACCGCGGACAATGGTCGACTCATCACTACTACCCCTGGCCCTCAACTCTCTACATGATGTTGGTAGAGCGGGCGAATGGGCCCTGCGGGGCGATTAGTGGATGGTTGGTTCAACTCCACCGGGTGACCCTGGGTCCAATGGTCACCTCGGCTATGGTACCTCGATTATCGATGGATAGGAAGTGGTTGATGTTGAATCGATTGGCTTCTCGAACGATGATGACTCTTTCTCTTTGGCATGACGCAGGCGTAAGATGTCTGCTATGAGTGCTCCATTTCAAAATATCAAGCTCAACAGTCTGAGTTCGGAGAGGACAAGTGGCTAGTCGGCAGTCCATACTTGGATGTGTTGTTGGAGGTTCAAAGAACGACAAGTTATGTTTGTGCGCTGTTGGTCTATTCCAAATTTTCTATGTCATTTCCGTAGAAGCATAAACAGAGTAATTCATGCCTTCTTTTTTGTTCTCTTTGAGACAGTCCACCGAGTAAGTCACCAACCCTGGCGATCGGACTCGGCCAATTCGCAGAGGCCAACAATAACCACCACCACCACCACCACCACCACCACCACCACAATCTACATCACTCCGTCCCCCTCAACTCCAACCCCAAAAACACCGTCTCCTCCACCAAAGGCGTCTCATAATACGGCCCGACGTCCACAAACCCCGCGGCCCGATACAACTTCAACGGTCCCTCCATCGTCCGCAGCGTGTCGAGTCTCATGGCCTGATACCCCAGCTCCCTGGCCCGCTGCACCACCGCCTCCACCAACGCCTTCCCCAATCCCATCCTCCGTGCCTCCGGGGAGACATACAGCCTTTTCATCTCACAGTACTTGATCTCCGGTGTATTATGGTCAACATCACCACCAGGACTAGGATCTAGATATTGTGATCGTAGAGTGAGGGGACGGAGAGCTACGCAGCCCAGAGGAATGCTGTGCTCCTCTGTTGTGCTACTACTGCTGCTGTAGGCCAGGAGAAGGTCTCCTCCGTACGCGGCACCGTATTTACCCGGAAGGGAGTTGAGCTCGGTCTCAAAATCCTGGAAGGTGAGGTCGATGTTCAGCCATTGGACGTAGGCGCGGAAGAGCGAGCGGATGGCGGAGAGATGCTCGGGGGTGTGCGCGGGGATGATGCGGTAGGGGAGCCGGGGGCGGGGGTTCGACGTTGAGGGTATCATAGTTTGTGCTTGGGGTATCAATTGTTGGAAGTTGGACGGTTATCTGGTAGAGGGTGATGTAGTTGTCTGATTGCATTGATCTAGCATGTAGCCACTGGCTCTTCGAGTGTTTTGTCTTTCGTCTATCCGATGCCTGGTATAGCGCGTGCTGCTGTGGTGACTCAAAATTGTAGGTATTGTCGTTGCCTCAGGCTGAGATATTGCTTCCTTACTGCAGTGCGGGCCGAGCATCGAGTCTCCTCCTCTCCTACTCCTTCCTACCTCAAGATTATCTTCCGTCTGGCTTGCTGCGACTCGACGATTCGATACCATTCAGATCACTTTCAATGCTACGGCACTCAACTCTGTGCGATACACAGGAGCAGCATGCCTCCCACATCATCTGGCTATCAGGGTCCGAGGTCGCCATGTGTCTCGATCGCTAGTTGACGGACTCTATCTACAATGGCTCCTCGGCCTTATCGGTCGATACCACCCTCACCTTCGATCAATTTATTATCAAGGCATGCTCCGACACATGAGAAAAGTATCGACAAGGCATGGGCGGGGAGCTCCGATGCCAAGTCAATGCCTTGTTATCGTGCTCTGTACTCTTCTGCAGGGATGAATAGACAGCTTTTAATCTACGCAGACATCAACTGGGATTATCTGCTCCGTGCTGGGCTTGCCGGCGAGCTTCCATCAACATTGCACATCGCAAGTGATTGGCGGCAGGTGTTGACACTGCATCCCCCAACATGGCTTCTCCAAGACCATTCGTCCAGCCTGGTTGATGAACAGATGGAGTTCTCCAAATTAAACCGGTCCTCAGAAGCTGAAGATCTTCCCTCCACAGCGAATCAGATCGCCAGCTGCCCCGACGGGAAGAGCAATGCAACCCATCCTAATGCACACTACTTTGACCAACCTTTATCGATTGTTTGGCATCTGCTCCCATTGCTTCTTCTCCGAAGGAGTCCCGTCGTAGCTTCATCTAGTCTCCGGCTGCAGAATGACGCTGTCACGCTCAATTGGCCATTCATCGCCCACAAACCCCCAGTCGCCCTGCGGGTCCTGACAGCATCGTCCGACTCCCGACTCAATTATCGGTCGGTCCTGGCGAATCAGCAATTCCTTATCAGCACATGTTGCTATCAGCCCTCATCAAGATGCAGAGAGGGACTCTCCACCACAACCGAGGGGTATGCGGCTTGAGCGAGGTAGGCCGGGCAATTGTCTATCACCGGCGTATAAGTAGCGCCAACTCCCTCTCTCCTTCTCGTCTGCTATAGCATCTTGTTTTATTTGTCTATCCGCAGGTCGCTCAGCAGCTTCCACATCCTCCTTGCTCGCTTTCACTTCCAGCACGATGCCTCAAATGTCTCTCTCCGCCATGGGTGTTTTCGCCCTGAGTGCGCTCAGCTCCGGTGTACTGGCTACCATCGACACCTGCCCCTCCGACAGCCCTCTCAGCTGTCAGACCGACAACGAGGCTTCCTGCTGCTTCGAATCCCCCGGTGGCTCCCTTCTCCAGACCCAGTTCTGGGACACCGACCCTGTCACCGGCCCCAGTGACTCCTGGACCATCCACGGCCTCTGGTACGCCCATTCTGCCTACTTCACATCGAAGGGGTTCCTAGACTGGCTAACAACAATCGAACCCCAGGCCCGACAACTGCGACGGCTCCTACCAAGAAAACTGCGACGCCTCGCGCGCCTACACCAACATCACGGAGATTCTCGAGGCGCAGGGCCGCACCGAGCTGCTCGAGTATATGAACACCTACTGGCAGAGCGACGATGAAAGCAACGAAGAATTCTGGGAGCACGAGTGGGCCACGCATGGTACGTTCGCTGGATCTGGATGCCACAGCTCCCCCTCAATACTGAACTTCACTTCGTAGGAACCTGCATCAACACCATCGACCCCAGCTGCTACACCGACTACACCGCCCAGGAGGAGGTCGGCGACTTCTTCGACAAGACTGTTTCGCTCTTCAAGACCCTGGACTCTTACACTGTACGTTTCTGTCCCCTTCCCGCCCGACCCACGGGGAAATCGGAGCA
Source organism: Aspergillus japonicus CBS 114.51 (assembly GCF_003184785.1). Taxonomy (NCBI): domain Eukaryota; kingdom Fungi; phylum Ascomycota; class Eurotiomycetes; order Eurotiales; family Aspergillaceae; genus Aspergillus; species Aspergillus japonicus. The sequence goes on from NW_020291678.1 coordinate 183,878, forward strand.
AAGCTAATTGGTACGAGCAGGCCCTCGCCGACGCGGGCATCACCCCCAGCTCGAGCAAGACCTACAAGCTGAGCGACATCGAGGATGCCCTCGCTGCCATCCACGACGGCTTCGCCCCCTACGTCTACTGCAGCAGCAAGGAACTGTCCCAGCTCTATTACTACTTCAATCTCGAGGGTAACGCGATCGACGGAACTTATGTTGCGGCCGAGAGACGTAAGTTGAGAATTCTTCCTGCACGAACAGCCTTGGAAACCCGCTCCCCCCGAAAACTGCATGCTAATCAAATGGGTTTCTATTTTTCCAGTGGAGACCAGCAACTGCCCTAGCTCGGGGATCAAGTATCTGCCCAAGTCGAGCTAGATATCCTGAGAAGAGCTGGGGGGACTTGTATCATCCTAGGGCTACATCGTGGAACACTGTTCGTTGAAGAAAAAGAGAGTGAGCGGGTTGGGGAGGGGGGTTGTAAAAAGTTTCGTGGGTGCTTTATTGTACATGCTACTACCTAGTGTGTCCTAAAACTGGTTGATGGAACACATGCCCGGAAAAGCTATATAGCGAGAGTCCACATCATCTATATACGCTAGGAACCCGTTGTCCCTCGTTTGGTCCATTCGTAATTTATCACATGTGCCTTTTGTGTAGTCTCATTGGACGAAAAGCGGCTACCAGTCGGCCGCTGGTGTTGGGGTGTCTTCGTCAAGACCATAACGAATTTCACAGCGTGCTGTGGGAGGCTGGCGACTCCATCGAACCTCATGTGCAGAAGCATATTATCCGGTCCAATCGAGTTCTCTTGCTTCATAAGCGAAGAGCATGGGGCCATGTCAATCTTTTGACATGGCATAGTGGGTCTGAAAGGATATTCACTACGGGCGTAGGTTTGTGCGCATGCGAGATGGTTGGTCCGCCAGTGTGATCGCTTACACGCAGATTATAAGCGATCGTTGCATGTGAAGGTGGCCAGCCAGTCGGCCTTCCAATGCCTCAAACGGGACACGGACAGCAACATCAATATGAGCATCAGAGCGCGCGTGTGGGACGTGCTGATTCTGATTGGCAAAGCTCCGTCCATCCCGAGGATAGCGGAAGTTGCAATCTGTATGCAACGAGAAGAAGCAGTGCGGCTATCTCGGTTCACAGTCCCTTCAGACGCGCATTCCGCCTCTCCTCCTCGATGTTCGCACCCACGCGGTCCAGGAACTCCATGCGGCCATGGAAGCCCTCCTTGGCCTTGCTGTGCACCTTGAGCTCGTCCTTGAGACCCGCACTATCCACATACGCAGCCCAGTCCATCCGCGACTTCTCGACCGTATTGATCTTCGGGCCGCGGGCGTTCTCGTCCTGCCCGGTGATTTCGGCGGCAGGCTGCTTCTCCCAGCTCTTCTTGATCGCCCCGGTCGGGTTGGGGTCGAACCGCGAGACCCGGCGCAGCGGCCTGCGTAGCTTGATCGCCACGTCCTCGGTGGCGGTGGTGGTGGTGGCATCGATCGTCTCGACATTCGCATCGCCATGGTTGGCGAGGTACAGCTTCGCCTCGGCCGAGTCTTTCGGCACGATCTTCTCCTCCGTGATCATCTCCCCGGCGAACTTGTAGGTGCGCTTGATCTTGACCATCTCCTCGGCGTATTCGGACGGTTTCTGCGACTGTTTTGTCTGGGGATCTGTTTCGGTGGAGGAGGGTTCTTGCATCTCCACGTCGTCGCCACTCTGTGTCGCTGGTGCGCCGCCGTCGTTCTTCCCGCCGCTGCCCGCGTGCAGTCCGCCGTTGTTCTCCGGTGCATTCATCATCGCCCAGAGCGCGTCCACGTCCACGGTCGCGCCGTCGATCTTGGCGAGGGGTTTGCGTTCGTCTTGACTAGATAATCCCATCATATAGGTTAGCTATATAGCTATAACCAACAGCCTCTGCGAGGTAAAGACTGGGAACATACGCGCGCATCTTCATAGCCCGCGTACGGACAAAGCCCCCCGTGCCTCCCTCTTCCTCCTCCCCATCTTCAGTCTTCCGCTGCGCTTTGTCTTTCCGGATCGTAGCCTCGTCGCCGGAGTCTAACTCGGCAGTCGCAGCGGAATCTAGCGTGGTAGTGGTGGTCTTCCGCCGTTTCGCCTTGGGTTGTCCGTCTGCTGCTGCTGCTGCCTCGTCGTTGTCCTCCTCGTCCGACGAGGTTAGGCCGGCATCGTCGTCTTTCTGGGCGGCGAAATCGTCGTCGAGTTGGAAGTCCGAGTCCGAGTCGGAGTTGTACTCTTCTTCTTCTTCTTCAATGAGTAGGTCGGCTGCTGCGGGGGTGACTTCTGGGTCGGGCGCCATGATGGGGGTATATTGTAAATTGAGTCAGTAGATGTGCACACTGTAAGCTTCATCGCGGAGAAGGAGACGAAAGCATGAAAAGGTGTAGTTTTGCCAGGCGGTGAGCGATAAGACTAAGGTGAGAGATTATGTAAGTATGCCAGCGAATCATACTCGAGGTGTGCGGAGCCGAGGCTAACTTCCTCCCTTATCGTGATAAGCCTATCGATTCAGACTCCATTATGGAGATGCTACGACTTCAAACTGTGGAGATCATGCTTGGAGCGATATGCGGTTGAGCATGACTCTCTGAGCTTTGTCAAAGAGCTCTCTCTGGCTTACTTGATTATTTCCAAGTCTCGATTCCGAACCCTGCAAGCCACCAAATCCCAAGAGCCGACCATGACGAACGACGACTAATCATAATCTCTCAACCGAGGATGACATGGATCGACAGACCTAGCATATAAGGACTCTTGATGTCGATATCCCATCATTCTGAGATAGCCAAGCTACTCGTATATAGTTACACCTGAAAGACCAAGCAATGGCATCCCCCAACAAGCCTGTCGCCCTGATCGTCGGCGCTTCGCGAGGCATAGGCCGACAAATCGCCATCGACCTCGCGAAGAACAACTACACCGGTACACTCACACTCAAGAATCCCCTCCCACCCTCCAAACCATCACCGACCGTCCAGCTAACCCGGAGCCAAAACCCAGTCATCATCGCCGCCAAATCCACCTCCCCACCTCCCACCATCACAAATCCACAAAACTTCCCCCCGGACCCCAACTCCCCGGCCTCAACCATCACCACCGTCGCCCAAGAGATCAACCTCCGCACCCCAAACACCGCCTTCCCGATCCCCGTCGACGTGCGCTTCCCGGCCCAGATCGATGACTTGGTTGCACAAACCCTCCGCCTGACCGGCGGCCGGCTGGACGTGGTGGTGTACAACTCGGGCGCGATCTGGTGGTCGTCCGTGGCCAACACCCCGGTCAAGCGGTTCCGGCTGATGCAGCAGGTCAACCCGGAGGGGCTGTATGCGACGGTCGCGGCGGTGCTGCCGGTGTTCGAGCGGAACGGGAACCGCGGCCGGATCGTGGTGGTCTCGCCGCCGGTGTACTCGCGGTTCTTTCGGGGGAAGACGGGGTATGCGATTGGTACGTCTCTTTCTTCCCTTTTGGGGGGGTGGTAAGCTAGGGGCTAGGGTGAAGGGAAGAGAGGGCTCTCTGGGTTGGGATGATTTTTAACTGACTGGGAACAGGGAAGGTCGGGATGAGTGTGTTGACGCGCGGGCTGGCGATGGATTTTGTGAGGGAGGGGAAGACGGAGATGGCTATTACGAGTATCTGGCCTGCTACGGTATGGTTTCCCGGTTTCATGCAGGAGAATCATGGGGGATTTGTAGGGGTGATGAGGATGGTGCTGATGCTGCGCAAACAGGCCGTTCAGTCCGCCGCTACGGAGATGAACCCCGCGGGGGATGATGAATCACGCTCGAAAGCGGACTTGAGGAAGCCAGTGAGTTGAACCTTCCTACTTTTACTTATAAGGACTGTTGTCATTCAATAGTATACTGACACAACCGCCAGACTATCTTCTCCGATGCAATCCTCGGGATCCTGAACACTCCCCCTCATATCGTCAACGGCATGCTCGCGCTGGACGAGGACTTCCTGCGCGATCACTGCGGCGTCACGGACTTCTCCAAGTACTCCGTCGTGCCGGGCACCAATCCCCGACGGATGATGCCGAAGAAGTTGCCGGTGCTGGAGGTGGAGGAGCAGGATGACGAGGGGGTGAGGATGGATAGTGCGAAGAGCAGGGGGACTACGTCTAAGTTATGATCGTTTGCTCATACCAGACTGATTCGTTCATACTCTCGCTCAATTGTGCGGGCTTGGGATTTGCAGTCTCCAAGAAGCTTGGAAGCTGATATTAGCCCTTCCAGACGAGAGAATAGGAAGCTAAAGTTTGGAAGACTACATCAGAGATATAAGGTGTCAATGTCAGACTAGCACATACAAATCTGTATCCAACGAGCATTCGCTATATCCCATCCGATCCAACAATACATACATGCATACCCTTTGATACCGTGCTGGAGGAAGCCCCATTCATCAGCCATCATCAACAATATTCGTCGTACAGCCAGACCACCTCTCAAGTCCCCGGATACCGATCAACCTTGGTATCCACCATCCCCACCATCTCCAACGACGGCTTCTCCGTCACCCGCTGCCGCGACACATTCCGCTCCAGCCACAGCCCCGCCGTCGCGACGACGCCCATCACGATCTCCAGCCCGATCAGCACCCCCAGCAACACAAACGAGGCATGGGTCACCGCGCAGTCCCGCGCGAAATGCGCCGGGACGTTACTACTGCTACTGCTGCTACTACTACCCGAAGACGTCTTCCACTTGCACGTCCACGAATGGAGGGTCTCGGTGTCGTGGAACCCGTTGCGGCCCTCCGCACCGGGGCGGTAGATCACGAACACGAACCCCACGAGAGCCGTGATGAAGCCCGAGAGTGCCGTGACTGCGGCGAGGAGGTTTAGCCGGCGGATGTGGGAGTGGGGCTAGACGTTTCGATTTGTTAGTGGGGACTGGGCTTCACAGTTGGTTACTGCCAAGGTGGGGATGGGACGGTGGACTGACCGATGGAAGAAGGGCCGAGATGATGTAGATGAGGGTCTGGAACGCGATCACACTGCCGCAGGCGAGCAGGGCCTTGGCCGGGCGCAGGTCCAGGTTCAGCGGCCACAGGTAGAGCCAGACTTGGCTGTAGCGCGAGGTCTGGCGGTAGTGGTGCAGGGCCACGGCCTCGCAGGCAATGGTCGGGATCGCCACGCAGAAGATAAGGATCGCCAGCCCCAGGCGAATGAGGCGGAGGAGGCGAGTGCGCGTCAGGAACTTGGACTCCGCCTCGAGGGAGGCGTGGGACGTCGAGGTGAACGACGCGGCCACGGTGGAGGATGCTGAGTCCATAGCTTGGAGCTGGGAAAAACTGGAGAGGAGATTTGATGCAGCAGAAACAAGAAGTGAGAGAAGGCACGGCTCTTTCAGTGAGAGTCAAGTGTCAAACAGCAAAGTAAAGTGAACGTGAATTCGTCAAGCAGAAATCGGTCTTGCCAGCAAGCCGGTCAGGCTCATCACCAAAAAGAATTTAAGAAAAAAAGAAGGAGATGGTACTTGAGCAGCAAGAACAGAGTCAGATGCCTGAGGACAGTGGGTATTTATTCCCCATGTCGCGACGCGAGAAAGCGTCCGTCTGTAGCTGCAACGATTCCTAGTTGCCAAAAATAATGCAGCAGACCCTGAGTGCCCACCCTTTGCGGGCTGCAGGAGCGGCCATCAGAGGCTGTTAGCCGCCCAGCAGGATTCTGAGCAGTTCATTTGCTCGTCGCTGCCCTCTTTTCCCCTGAAGAATCGTTCTTCAAACAAGCACCATGCACTCCTGTCCTTCCCGGGCGCTTAGGAGCGGTCGGTGCAACCTCACCACCACGAATCGGGAGCGCGAAGTGCGGGAAAAGGCGTTCTTGCTATACACCACCCTTCTTTCTATCTGTTGCTCGTCACGGACAGAGAATGGTGAATTGTTTCAATTTCTCGAGGACTGTGCTCGTGAAGGATCAAGCTGATATCCTCCATGCTTGGTAGATATCGGCAGTAGAATGGTGGGCCCCCGGTTTGCCTGCAAGATAATGTAAGCTTGTTGTCCGACCGCAATTTTGACAGCTGCAGTAGCACCCACCTGGCCAGGCGCCTACAGTGGCCATGACGAGCTACATGGCAGAAGGAAACGTAAAAAGTGGGAAATGGAAGCTGTCGACCTGTTGTAGGCTATGGAAGTCGAGAGACCGCAAGCCTTGGCGTGTCAAAGATGTACGGAGTACATGCCACACACGTGATATACGGAATAGGTATGGTACGCTGCGAACCTCTTGGAGAAGGGATCATGGATAAGGTTATGAACTTCTCTAACAGGCTTGTTAGGTTGAGAAAGGAGACTATGACATGTGATCTGAGTGACTCCAGTCCCTAGATAGGTAGGTAAGCTTCTCGACTCAAGGAAAGCGGTTCTCAATGTTACCTTCTACAACCACAACCACCACAACAACTCGTCGTCTGCTCCGGGGCGAGATTACTTATTCTGCAGCCAAAGAAATTGAAGCCAATGTACTGCACTCGTTGAGCTATTGGGATCAGCAGAGTAGTTATTTCGAAGTCTTGCGCCGAAAGAGCCAGCTTTTGGAAACTGTGGTCGCACACCATCTCAAGTTGGTCCCGACGAGCTGCCGCATCGCCGAACCAAGCAAATGGCTTTCTGGGACCTTCGTTTGCATCCCCATCTATGTTGAAAGCACTCGGCAGCGCCCCAGCCTTCTACATCGGCTTTTCTCTGCCACACAGGGTCGAGGAGAACGTCAACCTAGGGAACGCTGATGAGAAACTTCTATGTGAAATTGGTACCTACACCTGGCTCCAGCACAACTGCCCAGGAGTCCCCATCCCGCAACTACATGAATACGGGTTATCAACCGGCCAGAACGTAGGTGCACCTCCTCTTTTCATTGGGCTAGCTTTTTCTTAGAATTAGTTTACTGCTCTCGAAAACCTGCCTTTCTTGACTCGCTCGGTCGAAGCCGTTCGCCGCCATATTCTAAGATTCCTGGGATTCCCAGTCCCATTCAAATATGTGGCTCATAACAGCAATTCGGGAAACCTCTTAGGGGTCAGATATCTCTTGATTGACTACATTGATGTGTCAAGGGGTAGGATGCTGTCTGCATCATGGAACCAAGGACGGCATGATCCTAGATTACGGATGTACCTTTTCCGAAGCTTGTCTGATATCATGTTGGTCATTACACGTACTCCTCTACCCAAAATTGGTTCTTTCATCGTGGATGAGAAGGGTTGCTTAAGGCTCAGGAACAGACCTCTTACTCTTGAGATTCAGGATCTGGAGAATCAGCATGTTCCGGTCGATATCCCGCGCGACTTTACGTATTCCACCATCGACTCCTATGTTAGCGACATACTTGCCTTTCATGAGAGTCGCCTCCGTCATCAACTGAATGCGGTCAATAATGTCCAAGATGACTTGTTCCAGATGGCTGGTCTCACGGTGATGAGAGCTGTTCGAAACTTATTCTTCCGTCCCGGTCTCCGCCGAGGCACATTCTACATGAGCTTAACGGATCTCCATCAAAGCAATATCTTTGTCAATGATGACTGGAATATCAGATACCTAGTCGACCTTGAATGGGCTTGCTCTCCTCCAGCAGAGATGATTCATCCTCCGTATCGGTTGACTAACCAATCCGTCGATGCGATTGATTTTGACGCATACAAGAGCCTGCATAGAGAATTTATGCAGGCTTTTGCGGAACAAATATCGAAGCGCTCATGGCAACACAGGAACCAGATCTATTCAATACTCCAAGAAGGCCGGAATAAAGGCACGTACTGGTATGCTCTTGCTCTCGACAGCCCCACTGGACTATTTAGAATATTTTACGACCACATCCAGCCACGATTCTCAAAGGATCACTTAGGCGATGCAGCATTTTTCAAATTACTATGGACTACTTGACGCTCAATGCAGCTAGGTTCATTCAGGAAAAGGTGAAAGACAAAGAGAAATACGATCGGCTGTTGCTCGAAGCTTTCGAACAGGCCCCAACGGACCAGATGCCTATGCATGAATGAAAGCGGTCGTATTTTCCCTCTTCAAGGTTCTGGTTGTCTTACTAGAACGGCCAGCTAGGCATTGGCGTTATTGTAAAATGCCCTACAGACATCAATGAGTACTCAAGGTGAACAAAAAGGGTGGACGATCGCCAATAGTGCAGCCTATCCAGGAGCGACCCAGAGCGAACACAATCCGCAGCTATAATCAAATGAGAGCGCGCAACAGCTCAGCAGCCTCCGACCTTGCGGCTTGTGGAATGGTTCCTATTGTGGTGACAACAATCACGGCCGAGGGGAAAGTATGTAAAGAGGTACTGAAGTCGTGCTTCCGTGGATTGATATGTTCTTCGACGTCGTCTCTCAGCGTGCATTCCTGGTCTTTGAATTAAAGATGTCGATTAAAAACTCTCTAGCGACGATCCTTGTTCAATGGCATAGCTGGTGTTCACAAGACATCTGCTGGTAAGTAGTACGCTGGTTGGTACTAAGTACTTACAGAGTGCATGCTCGATAGCCATTGTGCAGAGGAGTCGGCCTCGAGGCAATAAGCTTCCAACTCTTGACATTGGCATCACATATTGACTCAAAAACATTGCAGAGCTTTGAGGAACATCATTCAACAGCATATCAGTAAGAGGCATATTAGCCTGAATGAAGTAACCAAAGCTGCATTGGGAGGACAGGGGATATCGGTGGTTGCTTGTTGCTACCTGAGTGTTATCAACGAGTCCGCCTTCTGAAGATAAAGAGGGAAGCTAATAGGGTAGAATCACGAGCTGAAGCACTACCTAAACCAAAGCTACCTACCTAGTACTGCTCACTACTCACCACTCACCATCCACCACCCACCACTCATCACTTCTCGTCTCCAGTGAAGCGACAATAGCTCAGTATCTCGATTGAGTCTTTGAGCATCCTCCCATTGCCACTGTCACCACAACACCTAGGAGACTGGCTGAGGTTTGCCCCCTCTCATCTATCCCGTCTGTGTTGATGTCCAGACATGTTGGCCGCATTTCTCCGTCGCTGCGGAGAATTCTCCAAATGAGCCGGACATTTCTGTCCAATGCCCCCTCGTCCTGTAAATGATCATACGCGTCTATACTAAAGTTACTGACTTGTCTAGACCTGACCCCTGTCCCAATCCTTGGCCACCACGCGTCCTTACGCCCGCCTTATGGCATCGTCCTTTGTTCGCACGCAAGCGATCAAACATGTCCAGAGCTCAATACTTACGTCCCACAGGATATTCCAGACTTGCATACTCCTCCCCGCTTTCGCGTAGTCCTGAAACTCATCGGTGTCAGGCCGAGGAGGCGCCCTCGGGTGCAATCGATTGGCCCAATTCGATCCCGTGCCTCCCTGATACCGTGCCAAATCCCCCTAACATCCGCCACCCGAGTCCCTTTGAGTGTATTCGTGGGGCATGTTGATAGCATATGCTTGGCAAAATATATGATCGGCGCCGCCGTCGCTCAACCTCAAGGGCCGAGATCCCGTACTTGATCGAAGCGGGATTTGTCCCCATTAGGACACCGTTCCAGGTGCCGCAGTTCACAGGTGCGCTACTCACAAATACCCGACCTTCAGTCATGTGGTCCGCGCGCCAAGAGCAGATTCGGTTTGCAGTACTATGGAATTTGTCACGGACGTTGACGTATTATCGCTTTGAGGACTGGTGGCCAAATCCCAAGATCCAGGGCTGCCATTGCGCAACACAACCTCAGCAGTACATCAAGCCGGCGGTGCCTAGGGATAGACCAGTCCTCCGCCATCCTGCCCAGACGGCGGACGATTCTCCGCGTGTCGGCCTAATTCTGGGCCACTGTCACTGCCTCATTAACTCCAGGGTTGAGGGCATACAACGGCGGTGTTTGATAGATGGCGGATAAAGATGTAGCCGGAACTCCATCTAGAGCGCAGATCTTCACACTCGTCAGACTAAAGGCAGCCAATCACACCCTGATCAAAACTAATAACACGCGTCGCCCGGGCAAGTGATGTCGCTAGGATGTTTCTCGGTGGTTCTTGGCAGGTGAGCTTCATTGCAGGGTCCCCACGGCCTTATGTCTTGGCATGTGGGAGGGACTCGTCATCAGTCATTGCGCCGAGTATATTGCATCAAATCTAGCGACTTCCTCGGAGAGGTCACCAATCAACACCAGAAAAAGCAGCAGGGGTGCATACGCCTTCATCCCGCTGGCTGTCTTTGTTAGAGACTTTGCCAGCCTTGAGGTATAGTGTCGCTTTGATCAAGGAATTGGTTCCGCATAGCGATTGCGATGTAGCTAGACGGGATGATGAAGCTGGACTGCAGCAAGCTCTTCATTTGAACCTCACTATGGCGATAAAACCTATATAAGAGGTGTGCAAGCCGGTGCAGAAGATGAGATGACAAGCAGCAGCTCTCACTCCATCAGTGACAACTTCCTCCTCCTCGTCTTTTAGGCATAGTCCTTTCGTCTCTGACCTCCTCGCTTTTTTTCCGATATCTCAAGATGCATGTCAAGAACATTGCCAACTTGGCCATTGTTGGAGGTGCGGTCCTCGCTACCGCCCATCCTGGCCACGAAGAGAAGCGCGCTGCTTCCGAGCTCCTGGAATTCAAAGCCAATATGCGTCGCGGGCTCGAGAAGTGCGCCGCTCGATTCGAAAGCAGCGGATTGAACGCCCGTGCAGAGGCTCGTCGTAGGGCCTTGGTTGACTCGCACCGCAAGCGTCTCGCTGCGCGGGATACCTCCTCGGTTCTCGCCACCAACCACAACGAGACCGGCAATGGCATCACTGCCGACTCATCCGAGAGCGAGATCTTTGGCAGTAGCAGCAGCTGCGTCCTCAACCCCGAGGGCGAGACGGGCCCGTACTACGTTCCAGGCGAGTACGTCCGCGCGGACCTCCGCGAGAGCCAGCCTGGTGTGCCTGTGACCATCGAGGGCCAGTTTGTCGACGTCGAGACCTGTGAGCCCATCACCGACCTGTACTGGGACATCTGGAACTGCAACGCCACAGGCGTCTACTCCGGCCTGGTCGCCACTGGCAACGGCAACACTGCCGACACCTCCAACCTCAACGCGACCTTCCTGCGTGGTATCCAGAAGACCGACTCTGACGGCGTTGTCACCTTCAACACCCTCTTCCCGGGTCACTACTCCGGCCGCACCACCCACCACCACATGGTGGCTCACCTGGATGTGACCGTCCAGGAGAACAACACGATCACCGGAGGCACTGTGGCCCATATCGGACAGATCTTCTGGGATCAGGACCTGATCAACGCGGTGGAGGCCACGTCCCCGTACAACGAGAACACGGTCACCCTGACCACCAACGCGGAGGACCGCGTCTTTTCTGACGAGACGGAGAACTCCACCTCGGACCCGGTGTTGAACTATGTCTATATCGGCGACGACTTGAGCGACGGGCTTTTCGGATGGATTACCATCGCCGTCAACGTCTCCGCCACCTATGACCCCAACTACAGCTTCATCTACACCTCCAGCGGTGGCGAAGCGGTTGATGACAGCTCATCCTCAACTGGAGGAAGCTCGCCCGGCGGTGGCCAATCCAGCGGCTCTGGTGGACCGGGTGGAAGCAGCCAGCCTGGTGGCTTCTGAAGCTCACCCTCTGACTTCGCCCTTGATCTCGCAAGAGAAAGAAATTGAGAATGATTTTGTTCGTTTTCTGTTGCTGTGGACTTTGCTTCTTTGTTCTTGTCAAACAACAATCGTTCCAGCTTGATCCGCTCGTTTCGAATCTGTTGATCTGTGCTCATTAGTTGTTATTCTTGACGCATACTTCATTCGTTCTGAGAAATAAGATGCAGTACTCCTTTCAAGTGTCTACCCAATCTGACTCAACTATCCCTAGTATTGGACCATTTTCCCCGGTACAATGTACCTACTGCAGTATGGCAAACACAAAAAAACAACCCACCGTAGGTAGGTAGGTACCTAGTAGGTAGTACGGCAATGTTCACCCCGAAACCGGAGCAGCACCCGCTGACATCACCTGCACCAACCACCACCCTTGTCACCCAACCAATCAAACCCCAGGCGGTCACTCACCCCACACGCGGGCGCGCTATCGGATAAATTTTGGCGGGGAAAAATAAGGGTGGGATTGTCGTAGCAGCAAATCAACTGAGATTCTTTTTTCTCTCCCTTTTGCAGGTGCATGAATTGTTGAAGATTCGTTCCCGGACCATCTGTTCATGCTTCGCCCGCGCATCGCCCATCCTCGACTGATTGGATCGGCTTCTTCTTCTTCTGGCATCTGCGTCTCCAAACGATACTATCAGTTTGCCGCCATGCCCCTCTCCAAGCTGCAGGGCGTGAAGCTCCCCGCCTCGGCGGATTTCCACGGTGCGTTTCGTTGCTAAAGTACTCTTTGCTACTTTGGATACCCCGCATGCTGGACTGTGTATGCAGTATATGCACAGCGTATACAGAGGGTCAATTGGGTATGGAGTAGAAAGTATAGTACATAGGCTAACGGGTTAGGACGAGTGGGAATGTAGTCCACCTGCGCGATGGCGATATGATGAAGCTCGTGACGCCTACGATCCGACAGGGAGGTGTGAATACTGTTTTTGTTATGGTAAATCTTTTTCCACCCCCCCCCCTGTATCCCCTACCCTGTTCATTTTCTGGTGTGTATGGAATGGTATTTCGAGAATAGGATTTATCACCTGAGACCTAATCATTGAACCTAATCTTCTTGCTCATCCTGTTTGCCTCCAGCCGAATCTAGTCCCCCCCGTCACGACCGTGGACCGGGCCCTCGAGTACAAGAAGAGTCTGGAAGCGATCGAGCCCAACGTCAACTACCTCATGAGCCTGTACCTGCACGAGACGGTGACGCCCGAGACGATCATCGAGGCCAAGCAGCGCGGCATCACGGGCGTCAAGAGCTACCCGGCGGGCGTGACGACCAACTCCTCCTCCGGCGTGATCGACTACACGCAGTTCTACCCAGTGTTCGAGGAGATGGAGCGCCAGGATATGGTGCTCAACCTGCACGGCGAGGTGCCCTCCAAGGGGGACGTGACCGTCCTCACCGCCGAGGAGCGGTTCCTCCCGACCCTGCTGCAGCTGCATGAGCGCTTCCCCAAGCTGCGCATCATCCTGGAGCACTGCACCACTGCCGCCGCGGTGGAGGCTGTGAAGAAGTGTGGGCCGACGGTGGCGGGAACAAGTGAGGATTGAGACCCCCCATCCCTTTTATATGCTGGAAGAGAGAATGTCGGGCTGACTGCCTTGGTGACGAAAAATAGTTACGGCCCACCACTTGTCTATCATCATCGACCACTGGGCTGGAGATCCGTTCTGCTTCTGCAAGCCCGTCGCCAAGACCCCCGCGGACCGGGACGCGCTGCTGAGAGCGGCTGCCTCCGGCAACCCCAAGTTCTTCTTCGGCTCCGACAGTGCCCCCCACCCCGCCGTGTCCAAGAGAGGCGGCGACAAGATCGCGGCCGGTGTCTTCACCCAGCCCTTCACCACCCAGCTCGTGATCGACGCGTTCGAGCAGGCCTGCCAGAACGGCGTCCTCAAGGAGGAGGACATCACGCCCGAGATCCTCGAAGGCTTCATGAGCAAGTATGGCCGCCAGTTTTATGGTATCGGCGAGGAGCAGAAGGAGTTCATTGTCATCGAGAAGAAGGATGAGAAGATTCCGAACATCCTGCAGTCGGACAAGGTGGATGTTGTGCCTTTCCGGAGGGATCAGCAGACGTGGAGCGTCACCTGGTCGTCATAGTTCTTCTGCCTCGCCATCAATTGCGCAAGTTTTAAGTGACTTCCCCCCGAATAAACCGTGCATTACTGGGAAGACTTGCTGCTTTGTTCGTTTTTCATCTCCACTAGGCGGATTTGTTTTGACCCTCCGCAAGTAGCCCCATGACCGACTCCAGCGCCTGCGCTTCTGCAACGTCGATTCTGCGGCCCGTAAGCACTGGGTTGACTTCATTCCCCGCAGCCAGCTGCCCGGAGCGCTCCAGGTGCAACCTGACTCTGCTCTCAATGTATTCGCGTCGCGCATCGGCCTTGGAGTCTACCTCCATCTTATCCTCTGACTGCTGCAGCGTAGCCAGCTTGGGCCGGAGCTCTTTAATCAGCGCCTGTAACGCAGGCAGTTGCGACAGGATAAACGTAGTATTCGTGGTGATGGGCGTGTGCTGCGTATTGGACCCGGCCACAGCCCCGACGCGCAACTGGCGCGCCGCAGCACTCGAGGTCAGGAACGACAGGTCCAGGTCTTTCGTCGTGTTTGCCGTTGTTGTTGACGGTGCCGCCTCGTCACCCGCTTTCGTAGTATCCGGTTTCGGTCCATTCGCCGACAGAATCTGCCGTAACTGCGCAATGATCGCCTCGTTCTGGGCGCTCTCCTGCTTCAAAGCCCGATTCAACTTCTTGGTCTCGAGGAGCTTCTTTCGCTGCGCGGCGATCGTGTCCGGCGTGGGCGCATCCTCCGGCGGATGCAGGTCGATATTCTATTTTTATTTCATTTCAGACATTAGCAATGTCAGTGAAGCGATACTCCAGACGAGTGGAGAGTAAAACGCTTACCTCATAATGCTTCAACCGGATCCAACCCATAAGGTCCTCGGGGACCTTGAAAGTGTTCCGCAGGACAAACAGCTCGAACTTATCGAACGTCCTGTCAACGGTCGCCTCCAGGAGCGTCTCCAGCTGGTGCAGGCCATTCTCGATCTCCAGCTGCGCTTCCGGGTAGATCACGTTGCCATCCTCGTCGGTGTCCGGGATCGTGGACTCGTTGGCGGCGTGCGCGAACCCGAGGCGTTCGGGCGGGGTGTTGAGGAGACCGGTTTCGAGGCTGGAGATGGCTTGGTAGATGAGATTGTTGATCGAGTTGATTATGTCGTCGATGAGGGACTGGATTGGTGGAGGGGTGTTAGGTCAGCGATGGGTTTGATGCGGTTGGGATGGCGGTTTTGGTGGTGGTGCGCGCGCGTGCGTATCGCAATACGATATGCTGCAAATGGGGTTTTTTTTGAGTGGGGATGAAGGGATCCTGCTTACTAGAGGGGTGTAGCTGAAATGCTCGGTGAGCAAGGAGGTGGTGGCGTCTGTCATGGTTGGCAGGTAGGCGCACTATCTGCTGCGAGGGTGGAGGAAAGAGAGATGTTGATGATCGGTTGTGTCTTGCTTTCTTGCGGGTGGACGCGTCAGGCGCGGCGCGCGCGAGATGCGGAGTTGCGGTGCGGGTGGAGGAACAGCGGGCTCAACTACTCTACTCTACTCTACCTCTTGTCTACACGGAAAGGCCTATTCCAGGGCCTCACTGCTGTGAGATTGGATGAGAGATGGTCTTGGACCTGATACTGAGACTATCCTTGCCATCCACAAATTCTGATTTCAGGTTGAATAGTACTAAGTGACCTTTTTCTCAAGCGCGTCAAGGGCTAATCGCATCGGGCAGCCAGGGGCTCTATCTCCCTATCGGAGGCCAACATCTTCAATCTCCATCGATACAGTTAGATATCAGGTTCACTCATTCCAGCCAGGCCCTCCAATATCGACCTTCCTGTTCTCCTGCTCGTGGTACCGTGCCGTGAGTCATGTAGCATTTACTCGTGCCGTCAGCTGCTCCGCCACCAACGGTTTGAGTCACCAGTACGAAGAACCGAGCCAGCCATTGGCTCCATGTGAAACCAAGGATCCCTTGAATTTGCGGCCCTAAATCATGGCGTATCACTAACTCCGTCCTTCACTGCTGACTGACAGTTCGCCTCCAGCTAACCAGCTAACGTGAGATTTGTATGCCGCCTGAAGGCTGCCTAGACAGGATTCAGATCCCATCGTCATCAACATCCATACTCAGCATTAAAAACCAGCTTCCGCTGCCGTAACCGTACCAATAAAATCAATACTCTAATACAAACCCCTTCCGTCCTTAGAAGCTGTACACATATGCCGTTAATCATGGCTCTTCCAGCTCCCGAGCAATTCTCACAAGTCCTTCCTACTATGGACATTCCACCTTCATTACCTTCTCTGTCGAAAGAAAGGAGTAGTTCATCTCGACGGAGCTCTCCAGAGAGAGTCGCAACCCTCATCCTTCAAGAGAAGCCCATTCACGCCCGCCAAATCCCCAAGAAACCCGCGACGGTGGAGAATCGATTACGCCCTGCTGCAGGTACGTCTCATGTGAACCGAATCCATCATCCGATAGGCAGAGTAATACTGATGCTTCAATTTGAAGATGTCATCAACCGCATCATTTGGGATCCGGATTACGACAGCGATGATTTCGTGATTGTGTATGAGGACCGGTTTGAGGGACGCCTAGAAGCCAGCTTCAATACGTGGAAGCGAGAGACGACGCACGACGAGTTCATCCCCCAACATCGGATCCTCCATATCAAGCGTCGGTCGGATGGAGAAATTGTATGGGATCGAAGGAGGAGGATTGATAAGGTCTTCTGTAGTGGCAACTCGGCCTTTGACTATCTGGGCTTTCTTAGTTGAATGGAATCATTTTCAAGAGGACATGCTTCTGATGGTTGGGAGCTGGTTTGTCAAATTGCACGGAAATATCCCAAAGTCGATGCCCATAGGAAGCCACCTTCCCTCTTCGCGTGCGCTTAATAGCTCCTTCCATACTAGGACGGGTAGCCCGGGTTTTTCGTAGAGTATCTGCATTGGCATCCTTCAGCATAATTCAACATCCTGTCTACTCGTGCGTACTCGTGCCAGGTCATCCATCAATAGTCAGACTCGAGGACGGTTTGTCGGTTCACTTGGGCTGATAATCTTATCCTGCAGCACAATGACTCCAAGACGTCGTCGATTCGAGTTTTCCTTCCGCAAGAGACACAGCGGTCCCTCTACGTCCTCCTCGAGTATCTCCCCCACGATTCCTGTGCTCCAGTCGCCCATGGCCTTCCAAGCACTCGGTGCGAGAACCATCTCCGAAGCGACCTTGAAGCAGAAGAATAAGCTGGATAGGGCGCCTGTGAGGCCGTCCATGTTCCTCGAGGAGAAGGACGACGATGAACATCCGATGTATCCCATCAAGCCCGGTGCGCCTGCCGATGTGAAGCCGACTCATCTCGAACGCAAAAGTATCGAAGGAGAGTCTGTGCTGCGTCCCAAAAGTCAATACTTCGAGGAGATGTTCAACATCAGGGGTCTGGTGACCTCCCCGAGGACTCAGATTACTCACGAATCTGTGACTGTCGTTGAGGTCAAGATCAATACCAGGGTAAGCATTAATTAGTTCTTGTTGCTTCGTCAGAGTATGTGATAGGTCGAATCTGAACTAGACATTGATATCAACCTCAGGTCAAGGACGATGACACACTGGCGTCGACGATCTCATCAAAGATGGCACAGATCCTTGAAAAGCCCGAGGTCTTCATCATGACCACGATTCAGCAAGATGCTTGTGTTTACTTCGGGAACTCAAACACACCGGCGTACCTGATGAAGGTGTTTGCATTGCCGGTTCTCATAGCGCCTATAATGAATCTCCGCAGTACCATCTTGATTCAGATTGAGCTCCAGAAGATCCTAAGCATCGCACCGAACCGCGGAATCATCTTATACATCCCGATGCCGGAAGAGAACCTTGCAACCAACGGAATGACTGTGATGGGTCAGTTGGCAAATCTGGAGCGTGGCACGGGGATTTTTAGAACTATCTCTCGAACTGTGAGCCGAAAGTTGAAATCCGGTAGCACCCAGAGTGCACCGATCTCTGTGGCCACAACATCCTCGTGGAATTTCAGTGATAAGAAGTCGCCAGCATCGATGACCGAGAATCAGTCTCACGAGAGCGAGGCCTCTAAGGAGGGGAAGAAGTTCAAGTTCAAGTCCAGGTCCAGGTCAACCACTAAGGCGAGAAGCTCTCTTTCTTCTGCAGTCCGTGAGGATGCAGATCAACCTGAACCAGTGGATAATGGTAATGACCAGCGGTGAAGGCAGTCGTTGGGCTGGCTCTTGGTCTGTTTTGATGTTCAGATTGGTGCTGTGGTTTTCTGGTGGTTCTGTCTTGGTTTGGCTGTCTTTCCTTTCTGTTTGTAGTTCTGCTGTACTGGGTGGGGTCCAATATCAAAACTGTTTCTTCCTCTCCTTTAGCACATTCTACCTTAACTCTCAATGACTTTCCTTTCACTACCAACCTTGTCCTTCCAATCTTAGTTCATGATCGCTCTCATCTGTACATTCCAACGATCCAACTACGCGACATGGAGCCGGAATATGGCCAAGGACGTATCCTGGAAATAGAAGGCAATCTATTTGATGCCCCCGATGGAGCAGCACTGATCCGTAAGTCGTGCCCCTGAGAGTAGAGTATCTGATCCTGATGAACCTAGAGTCATGCAACTGTCAAGGTGCCTGGGGTAAGGGAATTGCTAAACAGTTCCGAGACAAGGTATGCTCCCAAGCCTTCCAACTCATCCTGGCCAACTCACTGACATGACTCCATCACCTCCAGTACCCCAATGCCTACTTCGCCTACCGTACCCACTGTCAAGACTACAATGCGCTCAACACCGAAGTGGTCGTCACAGGCGAGACTGGTCCGCGCAGAGTCCGCTTGCCCGAAGGCACCGCCCTCGTCATCCCACCGCAGCATGGCGACTACGAGCCCAGCGGCGGACATCAGCACTGGATCATCTGTCTCTTCACCTCCTTTAGCTACGGGACCGCCACCTCGCCCGTCGACATTCTGCTAGGCAACACCGAGCTTGCGGTCGCGGATCTGAAGAAACAGCTCGAGGAACTCCGTGCCGAGGGGATCGACTTGGGTAGGCTCTGGTCGTGTCGGTTCAACTCGGGCTTGTTCGGCGTGGACTGGGCGCATTCGAGGGATATTCTGGTGAGATCCGGGCTGGAAGTTACTGTTGTCAGTCCACCAAGGGCGTGATGGGGTGTCTATCATGGGTTCTCACTGCGGTTATTGACAGTAGATATGGCACTGGATCTTAGCTGTGTCTCTTCCTGATGGTTGCATGGGGTGGGTGGAATCAGAGGATTTTGAGGAGGCTCGGGACCATGCTTTGTGGCGAGAAGAATCAGGCTCTGCATTCGATTTTTTACCGCTGATGAACTGGCTGGTGTTCTCGAGGGTTATCTCTTCGAAGTTGTTTACTCTCTCGAACTATGTCAACATGCAATGACCTAATTCTGGAATGGTTGCCTTGTTGGGGGCCTCATAGGTTTATTCGTGAGCCCAGATCAGACACCTGATGAGTAGTGCATCTTGCCATTCACGCTGAAAGCATGCTGTGGAGTGGTAGAGTCATTCTGTGAAGCAAATGTCTATGCGAATGAAGATGCATCGTAGTAAACGATCAGAAAGGGAAATATGTATATGGACAGCAGAATCTTGGTAAGAACAATACAGCTGCGAAATGCAAATCACAAACAAAATTCCGAGACTTCAATGCAGCTTGAAGGAATATGACTTTTTCTTAGATGTAAATGTAAAAACAAAAAAAAAAAAAAAAAAAAAAAACTCAACAGCTAGTAAAGCTTACCATTGCGATCAGAAGTGATCAAGATATCATCACATGACCTCGCGTTTAGTTCCGCGACGCACGTGTTTCGCGACAACATCTCCGCATCTCAACCACCACTACCAGAAAAACCACTTTCAAAAATAAGCTGACGAGCAAACAACGGTCGGCTGGCGCAACTTCTACATTGTCAAAACAATGCCACCTGAGAGACAGCCTACCCAGAAACGGCGCAGACTGCCGTTCAAACCTCCAAGCCGGGCCTCCTCATCCGCACCAACAGCAACAGCAGCAGCATCATCCAAGCCCAGATCCAAAGCCACCACCACAGCGTCCTCAAATTCCACCAAACCCAACCCAACACGCAAGAGCACCACCGCAGCCTCCTCATCCTCCTCCAAAACCCGCCAACCCACCACCTCCAAGCCCACCAAAAATACCACCCTTCCCCCACCTCCCCCCTCCGACACAGAAGAACCCTCCGCCTCCGACGCAGAAGCGAACCCCTCCAACCCGCGAAACAAACGGCGAAGAACACCCCCCACCCGCTCGAACTCAACCTCCCCGACGCCTTCCGCGTCCGCCTCCCAGACCTCCAACGCCTCCAACAACAACAACAACAACAACACCAATACCCCGGCCTCCCCCTCCCCGGAACCCGACTACATCCTCGCGGAGATCACGCACACCACCGACCCCGCCGACGACATCGTCACGCGCGAGCCCGTCATCCCCGCCAAGCTGCTGACGCGGCTGCTGCACCACCACTTCCAGCACCCGAAGACCAAGATGGCCAAGGACGCCAACACGGTCGTCGCCAAGTACGTGGATGTGTTTGTGCGGGAGGCGCTGGCGCGGGCCGCGTTCGAGCGCCGCGAGGCCGTCGGCGAGGGGGCTAGTGTTGGGGATGGGTTTTTGGAGGTTGGTTTGTTCCCGCTATTCTTCGTCAGCTCTACGTGGCTGAATTCCGGGGTTTGGGTAAGGGTGTATGCTAATGGGTTTGTGTAGGTTGAGGATCTCGAGAAGTTGGCGCCGCAGCTTGTTATGGATTTTTAGTGGGGGTTTTATTTTGGGTAGGGATGGAGTTTACGGGTTGGGCGTGGGGTCCGACGGGCTTGTGATGCGAGATACCTGATTATGATTGATATCCTTCTGTTCCTGTAGAGAAACTAGCGAAGAACTCTTTATATACTCTGGTCTATCAACTATTAACCTCTAGACGATCTAAACAAAAATAATAGAAACACGATAAGCTATGCCCGAGGTGGGTATAAATGCTATGACTTCCCCGCCAATACTCCAGAAAACAACAACCAAATCACGTCAAATCATTTCTCAACCGCTCACCAGAGGATCGGGCGTAGCCATGGCTGACACCGTTTTCGAATCCCCCGATGGAGTGGCAGACCCCTCGGTAACGGGGGTGGCTGGCGCCTCGACTGCCCCGTCCGTCGTGCCGTTGGGCTGCTTCTTCTTGGTGGTCACAGACCCCTTGGCGGTAAGAGCCCCAAGCTCGACGGCCTCCTCCGGCAGTGGCCGGATGTGCGGTTGGCAGACCCAGAAGGGCCGGCCGTATTCCGCGATCGTCGCCTTGGACCCCGTCAGCTTCTCGTCGGGGGACCGCTCGAAGCGCTCGGGGAACTCCTCGTATTCCTGGAGGCCCTTCTTGACGGCTTTCTCGACGAGCGTCAGGACGTGCTCGAACGCGGCCATGTCGCCGGGGCGTGATCGGGCCAGAGCGTCGCGGACATCGGTGTGCACGGAGACCATGGGACGGAGAAGCTGGAAGAGGTGGCCCTGCATCACCCCCAGACTGGGGGAGGCCGCCCGCTTGCCCTTCTCGCGCTTCTGCTTCTTCTTGGGTGGGCCGTCCTCATCCTCGGCCTCCAAATCCTGCGCGGGTTCTTCCTCCACGGGGTCGGACGGTAGATACAGCGGCTTCCGCTCCGGGACCGGTTGCTCCAGGACGTACTTGTAGAGCACATCCAGATACCGACGCAGCATGGCGTCGATGCGATATCCGCC
Source organism: Aspergillus japonicus CBS 114.51 (assembly GCF_003184785.1). Lineage (NCBI taxonomy): Eukaryota > Fungi > Ascomycota > Eurotiomycetes > Eurotiales > Aspergillaceae > Aspergillus > Aspergillus japonicus. The sequence goes on from NW_020291678.1 coordinate 205,382, forward strand.
CTTCCCATCGCGGCCGCGCCAGTAATCCCTGCCTTCGCTGCCGACGGGAGGCGGCTTGCTGAAGATCGACGGATCGGACAGATTACCCTCCGCGCTCATCACGGCATCGGCCCCGGTGGCTTCCAGACAGCGGTCGAGGTCGTCGTAGTTCAGATTGTTGCCGTTGGCGAAGATGACCGTCTCCGGGGGCAGGTTGTCACGCAGGTAGCGGATGTAGCTCCAGTCCGCCACGCCGGTGTTGTGGCCCTTCTGCTCCCTGCGGCGTCCGTGCACGGCGATGATGCTCGCGCCGGCGGACAGGATCATCTTCGCATACTCCAGCGTCTTCTCCTTGGTCTCCTGGATGCGGAACTTGGCGGTGACCGGGATGGGGAGCTCGGTGTGCAGGCGGTTGATCAGCTTGTAGATCAGATCCCAGTCCTCCTGGAGAAACGCCCCGTAGTGGCCCCGCTTCGCGATCCCCTGGGGACATCCGAGGTTCAGATCCACCGCGTCGCAGTACGGCGCCACATGGCGGGCTGCCTCGAGGAAGTCATCCGGGTCGTTGGCGCAGAACTGCACGAAGAGCGGCCGGTCGATGGCCGGGTTGCCGTCGAGGAAGAGGGACTGGTCGCCCTCCTTGCCGGCGGCGGCGCGGGTCGGGTGAAAGTGCTGCGCGCGCACGTTGGGCTGTTCGCGGAAGAGGCGGGCGTGGTACATGGGGGAGTAGGCGAGAATCTGCTTCTGCTCCTCCGCGGGCAAGAATGACCTGGTGAGCATGCGCCATGCCTTGCACCAACCATGTTAGCTTTCGACTGTGGGCGAACGAGGCCGTCGAGATGCGGCGAAGCTGGGGTTGGGCGGGGCTTACGAATTCAGACCGGTCTACCATGGGTGCAATGATGTACTTCGGACTCCCAATGCTCTTGTAAAAGTCCCTTCCGAGAAGCTTCGTCTTCGGTTCGGTTGTGAGGGTGGCTGGCGCATTTTGGTCGGCGACGCTGTTCTGCGGCGCGGGCGCCGTCTCGGGAGTTGCCATTGTCTGCGGGGTGGGACGGAGTGTCGTAGAGAAGTTTCGCCCCAGCCAAGGGGGAAGAAGTCGTAAGAGCTTTATTTTGAGGTTTAAACAGCGACAAGCTTGAACGTATATGATCGATCACACTTCAGTCGTACGTTAGACGCATACAATCGAGACGAGATAGCGAGGCCTGGGGTACAAGAGCGGATGGCGGGCATCTTTTTTCCACCGATACTCGATAATTTATCTCGGCACGGAACAAGGTTGTTCCTCTTATCTTATCCAGCGACATGAACCCAATTGACGTATCACTTTTTAGGCGACCTGCATGATTACATCGTCACAATAGGCATCCTTACTTCTTGGACAATGTTGAGCAAGGTGGTCAGGAGCCTGCATAGCAACTGATATCTGTTACACTTCTTGCTCTTCTGTGAATGTGCCAGTCGTGCCTAAAGCAAGGCAACTATGCTGGAGCTTACATAATCCAATAATGAGGCTTTAGCGCTTTTTCGCGAGTGGGTTTATGTTTGGGGAGAAACCTTCGAGATGTTTATCAAAGAAACTTCGGCAGTATCGAGCGCGAAAAGCTGAGGTAGGCAGATGGTAGTATGCTCAGGGTCTAGGGAGTCAATTCAAGTCCCCAGATCTCTGCACACTGCTTCAAAGCTTTCAGACTCTACTGAATTACCGATTCTCAACAATGGACGCCGCAGGGGCGGGTGGTAAGTTGCGGCATAGACCCCGGCAACCTTGAACCACTTTATACTAATTGGCTTAGTATCCCCTTCCATCGCCTTTTCTGAGGATGGTGACTATGTTGCACAGCTGAATAGCAAAGAATTGGTGGTCCATCTCAACCCCACTTCTTCAGATTTCAAGGAAGTGCAAGTTGTGAGGCTTAAAGAGACTGCTTCGAAATCCCTCAAATTCTCCCGCTCCAAGCCTGTCTTGCCATCAAGCACACATTCCTACGGAGGGGTGAGTCTCCCGGAGAGACGCCTGCTGTGTGCCAGTGACACCCGTGTCTCCGTCTGGCGGTTGAATTCGTTGCAGCTGCACGCTCAGATCGAGAGCATCGAGCCCGGAGCCACCTACATCGACTTCGGCGGCGATGAGAACGAGATCATCTACTTCCACGCGTGGAACACCAAGATCACCATTTTCGGGCTGGACACCGGCCGCAGTCAGATCATCAGAGCGCCCAAGTTCTCGACCACCAATGGTTTCGGGTACCGACCGAAAACGAGGCAGCTGGCGGTTCTCCTCAAGCCAGATGCTGCTGACCTCCTGACGATCCACGAGTTCGGAACGTACGAGCTGATCGGCCGGGCGATTTTGCCGACGGTGGATGCTCAGGGTCTGAAGTGGAGTCCGGATGGGAGGTGGATCGCCGTGTGGGATGCTGCGAGTGCGGGCACGAGAGTACTCATCTTCACGGCCGACGGACAGCTTTTCCGAACGTATACGGGACTACCGGGATTGGATACGTCTTTTGATTTGGGTGTTCGAAGCATCGAGTGGAGTCCGGTTTCGAGTGCGCGCGGGGTCTCTGAGGTTCTGGCTGTTGGGAAAGTGGATGGATCTGTGGATTTATTGAAGAGTACAACTGTAAGGCTTACCTTATGGTGAACTACCTGGATTTACATGCTGACCATACCAGTTCTCCTGCTCTACGACACTTTCACACGTGTTCCAGATCGAACAGAACTCGCCCAGTATCTGGCGAGAGCGACCGACTGAAGACGGAACGCTAGAGTATGCTGAGGCATCGAGCTCTTCGGCGTTTGGTGCCAACGCGGAAGTCTCTGGTCCGCCCCGTGGTGTAATGATTATGGCGTTTAGTGCTAGTGGCGCGCTTCTCAGCACCGTCGACCAAACACGGCCAAACATTGTCTGGATCTGGGACCTGGAGTCCACGCCGGTCCTTCTGTCTGCTCTGGTCCACGAACACGCCGTCAGGCAAGTGGTATGGCATCCTACCAAGGCACAACTACTCATCACCACTGCGAATCCCGGATCTTCTGCCGTACGCTACTGGTCACCCTATAGTCAACCTCTCACAGTTCGCATTCCTATTCCTCGAACTGAGACCGGCAAGTACGATGCGAGATGGATGTCAACTGATGAAGATGAGGACTCGAGATTTTGGTTCGGTACACCGGAGGACTATGTGTTTGGCTACATTGAAGGGGTTGACGAAGAGCCACAGTTCCATGTCCTGAATACAATCCGCGGCAAGCTGGCTTCGAGCAGCTCCGGTCCATCGGCGAGCCGTTGATTCGGACAGATGGACATTCGGACTTATGGCGTGATGATCTATGCTTTACGAAACTGTGTTCGGTTTTCTGAGCGACTGAGCGACTTTTGGAAAGTAGTCAACTTAACGTGTTCTAGTATAAGCATTGTATAGTTAGTATCTAATCGTTATCATACGGAACCTCTAATTGGTCTCTGGGACTAGTAGTATGACTTTGTGTTTCCAACTTCGGCTAACAGTAGAAGCGATCGATGAGACCAGACATCCGATACAAGAAACCCCCCTGCCATACCTAATGTTAGAAGTAGTTTATCGTTATCTACACTATCGTAACTGCCAAGCATAATCTACATAGTAGATGAGGCCAGAGCCAGCCTGCCGGCAGCCAATAACAGCGGAACCCCTGGACATCGCAGCTAACCGAGGGCGGCGGCCGCCCGTCCAGGGTTTAGGGTTAGAGTCCACGTGACGCTGAGTCATCCCCCACTCGAATTTCGCACTTGGGCACTCAAGTTTCCGGCCGTTCGCTCTGTTGTGCAGCTCTCCTCCGTCGAACAGCTACATCAGATCGTCAAAATGGTGAGTTTATGTGGGTTGTCTGCGACTTGGTATATCGAGTCGCAGGAACTTATGCAATACTATCAATAAAAGATGGAATACTAATACTGTGTGCAACCAGGCTCCTACCAGAAAGAAGTGGTCCAAGGGCAAGGGTACGCTATCATCTCTCCCCCGTTCCTCAAGCACATCTCTCCTGTCCCCGATCCGAAGGAAAAGAATGGTCGCCGGTCGCCTGTATCCGAGATAAAAAGGAAAAGAACAGCAAGGGTTTTTTTCGACAGCAAGGGCGACGAACGACGATGGAACGATGCGGAAATCCACACTACCCACAACGCGAAGACGTTTTTGAATCGAACATCCGAAAACTGACTGTTTTTCTCTCGGTATATAGTTAAGGACAAGGCCCAGCACGCTGTCGTCCTTGAGAAGCAGGTCGCCGAGCGCCTCAACAAGGATGTCCAGTCCTACCGTCTGATCACTGTTGCCACCCTGGTCGACCGTCTCAAGATCAACGGCAGCTTGGCCCGCCAGTGCCTTGCTGACCTCGAGGAGAAGGGCCAGATCAAGAAGGTTGTCAGCCACTCCAAGATGACCGTCTACAGTATGTTCCTATCCTCCCTTTTGGTTTTCTCGGTGCGAGAACGCTCTCTATGTGAGGGTAAATGCTGACGGATACCTTTTTTTTCTGTTCCAGCCCGCGCCGTCACCGCCGAGTAAATGTCTTGACGCTATGAAATGAATTCCTCGCGCGTCCTGTTTTTACTTTTCAAAGTGTGTGTGTGTACTACGAAATGATATCAACTCTCAAAGCGGATTTGAAGAAATGAAAATCTTGTGTGTGGACGGAAAAATGAAATCCTGATTGGCTCTTCGACGGGGAAAGTGATTAGTATAGTCGTCAAGTAATATTGGCTGCTTGCAATCAATTTCGAAATCAAAAACAACCAAAAAAATGATCTGTTCCAAATATTTGTCTTCCGGTCGTAGGGTGGTACTGTACCTTGAGGTATGGGATGAATATGCGTAGGAGGATACGGCATTACTCTATCAACTGCACCACACGGCTGTCCCTGACGACCAATATGCTCCAACATATTCATATACAACCTATGGAACCGACAATACCGCCTCACACCCTCAGCATACAAACCCCAAATCACCTCTTCCCCGCAGCCTGCGCCTCCAGCACCTGCTTCCGCGTCGGCCTCTGCTGCCTCGCCGCCTTACACAATTCCCTCGTAGCACCAGCACCCTCCCCACCTTCATCCTTCTTCGATGCCGCAACCTCCTCCTCCAACCCCACCACCCTCCCCACCTCAAAATACCGTTGATGGTTCCGGAAGAACCCCTGCCAGTGGGCGACGGCGCGCTCGATGCGGCCGCGAGCGTAGCGGACGTCCTGCTCGTGGCGCTTCTTCCGCTCGCCGGAGGGCAGGGCGGCCAGCTCGGCGGGGTCGTCGAGGGGCATGAACATCTCCTCGACGCCCGTCAGGTCCGAGGTCAGGTCCTCCTGGAAGCAGCCCGTCACGAAGGCGCGGGTGGCGTCCCGGCCCACGAAGAAGTTGTAGTGGCCGCCGGGCCCGTAGACGAGCGGGTTCGCGCTGACGTCGAAGACCGTGCCGTTCACGCTGAGGTACAGCGGCAGGCTCGGGTCGGTGCCGTTGTAGAGGGCCAGTTGCGCCGGGGTTAGGGTTAGGGGACCTTGCTGTTTCTGCCGTCAGTAAGTTTGCTTTTGTGTAGAAGGGGGATGGAAGGGGGGGGAAGGGAGGATACGCACCAGGAACCGCATGAGCACGGGCAGTCGGGTAAACCATGGGCGGTAGCCCCAGAGGAGCGACTCCGACGAGGTCATGTAGTAGGAGAGACCGCACGAGGCGATCACCAGCGTGGCCAGCACGCGGATGATGTCGAGGATGCTGAGGCCGCGGGCATTTTTGCTGCTGCTGCTGCTGGCTTTCTTGTTGCTGCTGTTGGTGCTCCCGGCTTTGCTGGTGCCCTTGTTGTTGTTGGTGGGTTTCTGGCGTTGGCGGACTTCGGACATGGTTGCGGTCGGTCTTCGCCGGAGGTTTTCTTCTCTGGGTTTTGTTGGTGGTGGTTTGTTTGATTTATTGAATTGATGCCATTGAAACTCTGTCCCTGGAGAGTGAGTAGAATATACACTAGGAAATCGGGGGTGGCGATAGTAGGATGTCGAAGTGGAAGAGCAACTTTTATCTTATGATTTTATGACAGGTGGTTTCCAGTTTGGCGGGTTGTTTTCCGCACTCGCGGTTTTGGTTTGTTTCCACCCCGCCAATGGTGTGACTGGGGAAATTGCCAGTACCACTTCGTCCACTACTTTTATGCCCATTAACAATGCATATGAAAAGGACCAGATTTTACTGGAAGGACATGATCAGTTGTTGTATGTCCGCAAAGGGGAATACCTGCCAGGTGCCACGTACGTACAGTACATGTTCGTATTCGGAAACATATATTAGGCTGGCTATAGGCAACAGTGGTTCTATTCTCAATCGCCTTCATCTTCCGGACTCCTCGGAAGGATATCTTTGATATATATTTGTTTCCCCACTGGGCTACCAGTCCTGCTTTAGAATGCCCCAAGTGATCACTACTGGGGGTTCCCTTCTCCAAACAGCTCTATACAAGCCGTGTGTTGACCTGGCATCCATCCAGGTATTCATGAACAATCCAGCAGGAGTCTCAGGCACGAGCAAGGTGTAGACGATATAACATAGATACATACAAATCGGCCATGACCATAATCCAGCATCAAACACAGCCCCATTCCAAACAATCAAGTTATACTTGCTCCTGCTCCTGCTCCTGCTCCCAGCTGCGAGAGAACACATCGTTGAGGGCTTCTTGGAAGGTCCGGCAGTTCATGTCAATAAGACCTTTTTTGCTCTTGGACTCTGGATTGCGAATCACTGAAACCAGGCACAAGTATCTAGCAGATGTTAGTCACCGTCGCCTTATTTCTTTTTGTGGATTCGGATAGCATACTTGTTCATCTCCATCAGGTGTATCATTGTTTCATCATGCAGTACCACATGACTCTCAGCTTCTTGATTTTGTTCACCCTTGGGTTTGCGATCTGGATGGTCCCAGGAATACAGTTCAGAAATATCCACAATCACATCGATGTAATCCGAGCACATCTCGTAGCATGACATATCAACGGGACGAGTGTCGGATGCAATGTAGATCTTACTCAAGACATCGAATAGATAAGTCTTTTCGAAGCCACAGTTATTGGCGAGCGTGTTGATCAAGTTCTCCAGAGTCGAGAGATTGGGAATGAGCTTTTGGATGACTTTACTGAAAGCCTCAAAGACTGAATAGTCGTAGATAGAGGTTAGGTAGTAGTGAACCGGAGCATTTTCATATCCGGCATCGCTCAGCTCGTCGGAGATCAGCTGTACAATGTCTTGGAAGGTGTCTGTGCGGTACTCGTCGGAAAGTCCATCCACTTTGTGGATGAATACTTCGATATTGATGTTGGGGTAGTATTGCTGCACGGTCAATATGGTACGGTTGAGACGTGCAACAGAGTCCAGGTAGTCATCCTGAGCATCAATGACCCAAACCAGTGCGCCAAGACTTCCGAAAATATTTTCGAGGTCGAAAGATGGCTCCAGATACTCGAGCTGACCGGGAAAGTCCCAGACCTGGAAATCCATGAAAGAGCTTATGAGCGTGTCAGCGGAGTCAGACTATGCGCCCAATCAATCGCTTACTGGATCGAATCTTTTTGTATCCGAGTGGTCGACTCAAGGAAGAGCGTTTCATTTGGGGGCATCTTGTGGAACACAACGCTAGCAATGGACGATTTGCCGCTCCTGTAGAGGATTAGGGTTCATGCTAGGACAATCCACAGAGAACTGGCACCCACCGACGGAGACCCATTAGCATGAGACGAGGCTTAGCATCTTGCGGTTTGCTTGTCGAAAGCTGACCATTCTTGGCCTGAACCTGTTCAGGCAAGAATTGGCTAGTACCCTGCAACATATGCTATTAGCTTGATGAATGAAGACGATTCAGATGCAATCATGATGCAAAGACGTTTCCGAGCCAGGATGAAACCATAAGAACCACAAGGCAAGGATGCAAAGGAGATAGCAATGGCTTTAAACCATACAACCAAGCCACCGCACCACGGTCAAATCAAATATCATCTGAAATTGCGAAGGTCACGTGCTTCCATCCGACAGCCACACAGCAAGACAGCACTCCGAGCAGTCAAGATTCTCTTCATGACTACCTAGCTATGTGCTGATCAACGCATGCGCAGTACTTTGAAATACCACAGGAGAACATGGACCAATCGTGGAGCACGATGTCCAGCCAGAGATGACACTTCGAGGTAGGGTAGAGAAATAGCTTTAAAAGAAAACTCGTACCTCCATACTGCAGTAGCCGGTTTCAATGGCTGATTAATGAAATGGATTACTGTATAGATAGTTAGACCACCTTCCAGGTCAAATATTACACAAACGAGGAAAGGAGTGTCGATATACACCCACCACAATTGAATCGACAGTCGAGGCGGAGATGTGGTAGATAAATCAGCCGAGTAAGCTTTTATGTCTGTCACAGAGGAGAAGATGAGATTGGGGCAATCCATGCATCTACCGAGTCAAAGTGCGCGTGTACGGCCAATAAACCCGAATTCGGACTTGCAGCTGGTCAGGTGACGACGGGGACTATAAAGTGTGGACTAAGCACGTCGAAAGTGATATAGACAAAGGAAAAGCGAGGATTCAGCAGTTGGTATTGTCCATGATTGGCGCAATGGTTCAGTAGAATAGAGGCAAGAGGAGGTCACAGAGCGGAGAGGTCAGTTGAATCCACCATCCGGCAGCGGATAGTATAAGCGGGCAGTGCTTGGGAAGCAATGAGTGTCGCGTGTGTAATTTTAGAGGAGTCTTAGCAAGGATACCACCCCGTATTCTCGGTGAATTTACTTAAGCAAATGTTCTGGATGCTCAGACCGGCAGCGAGGATATCAGCGAGGTGAAGCAGATCGGATAAGGCAGAGCAGGAGCAAGCAATGGCAAAGAGAGAGAGACACACCGGCGGTGGGTTGCATCGATAAGCCCGGCAGGGGATCTGCTTGCATTATTCTTGGGTTCCTGCCCATTGCTTCCGCCTTCCGTATCTCATACCGCCTTTGTTGCCGCCTTAACCGTTGGATGTTTGTGATGTTTGTTACAGCACAACATTGACCGGGGCGGATCCGGCCGCCTTCGTGCGTCATCACCGCCTCGGCCAATTCGCCGAGGCTGGAACCATCCATCTGCAGCTGCTCTCATTCCCTTTATTCTCCCTCGCACTGCAGATTGTCATTCCATTGAGTTTGCGAGCTGAGTCGGGCACTTCAGTGCTGTCTAGTAACTCGTCATGACTACCCTCAAACCTCGCGAGCCTTACTCCCAGGAAGAGTTGGAGCGCCTCTACCCTAGCGATTTGAAGCTTCAACTGGTCCAAGTAGTGAGTGCTGGCACCCAAACAATGCCTCAGAGAGCGTCGGGAGACTAACAACGAGCGACAGTTCCTTCGTCATGGTAAGAGCTCAACATTCAATATGTCCGTGGTCAGACCATTCACTAATCAACGTACAGGTGAACGAACACCAGTGTCTTCGAGATTCCAAAATGCAGGGCTCGCCCCGTGTACGTCGACCTCCTGAAAAACAGTACCTCTTCTAGGAACAATCCAATTGATAATCTCTGTCCACCTTCACATAGACTGGTCATACTGCACTGTCGCGCGCCAGATGCTCCAGATGGCCGCGAGCAACAAGGACCTCACAACCTGGAACGGATTCCAATGGCGTCGGAAACACGAGTCGTTCGGCAGCAAGGATGAAACCGTCGCTGCAGTCGGCGCATCGGGTGAAGTGGACGGGATCTGGCAAGTGGGATCGCAATTAGGGTCGAGAAAGCCCTGCTGACCGTCTGGAACAGTCTACACGGCGAATTGACCGACAAAGGACGCGAAACGACCTATGCACTGGGCCAGCGCCTCCGCCACCTCTACGTCGATCAGCTCGGCTTCTTGCCCAAGATCAAATCCGACACTGAGGACATGTATCTGCGGGCAACGCCCATTCCACGTGCACTCGAGTCCCTTCAACAAGCCTTCTGGGGCCTGTATCCCCCCAATGCCCGCACCCAGGACTTCCCACCCCCTGTGATCGTAGGACGATCCGTATCGGAAGAGACACTATTCCCCAACGAAGGCAACTGCCGTCGCTTTAGACAACTCTCCCGTCTATTCGCGGATAGGGCCGCACTGCGATGTACGTAACACCCTTGTTCCCTACACTGTTCCGTTGCCCGTTGATCACTCTCCCTAACCACCAACAGGGAACGAGACCGACGAGATGGAGTACCTGAACAAGCTCTGGTCCAAATGGATGCCGGAAACCTCCCCCCGCGTTGCTGTGGACTCCCACCCGCGCCTTTCCGGTATCATGGACACCGTCAATGCCACTGACGCCCACGGGCCCGCCACCCGCCTCCCCAAAGAGTTCTACGACACCAAAGCCCGCGAGTACATGGACCGCATCGCCGTGGACGAGTGGTACTCTGGCTACACCGACAGCGTGGAGTACCGCAAGCTGGGCATCGGCGCGCTGATGGGGGACGTCGTCGACCGTATGGTCAGCACGGCCGTCGCCCCCGGGGGCTGGCGCAGCGAGGCCGCCACCAACCACCGCCAAAGCCAAGCCATCAAGTTCGCCATGAGTGGCTGCCACGACACCACCCTGGCCGCCATCCTGAGCAGTGTCGGCGCCTTCGGAAACAGCAAATGGCCCCCCTTCACCTCCTCCGTGGCCATCGAACTCTTCTCCAAAGCCTCCGACAACGGCAACATTCCCACCAACAGCACCGCCAGTGAAAGCGGAAGCTCCTCCCTCCTCTCCCTCCTCCCCTCCACGAAATCCCAACCCGAAACCGATCGCGTCCCCCTCGCCGCCCTCCCCGACTCCGCCCGCCAGTCCCTCCGCACCCACTACGTCCGCATCCGTTACAACGACCGCATCGTCCGCGTCCCCGGCTGCGCCGCCAAGCCCGAGAACCACCTCCCCGGCGACGAGACCTTCTGCACGCTGGACGCCTTCAAGGAGATCGTCGATAAGTTCACGCCGCAGAACTGGGGCGAGGAGTGCATGCAGAACCTCGGGGAGGGGCTGTTCGGCAAGGATGACCGGGAGAAGGTTCCCGCTGGCGTTTGAGAAAACCACAACGAGAGAAACCGTAGGCAAAACTGTTTTTGGTGGGCCATGTAGAGTTGTGTCGTGGTGAAAGTAGTTGTGTACATGAAGAAATCTTTTGCTTATATTGATTGACGAGCTTTGGTTGAAAATATCGATAGAGGGACGGGGGGGCTGAAGAGACGCTCGAGTGTGTGTCTGTATTGAATTGGGGAAAGAACCGGGACTCTGTGGGTATAGATTAATGATATTGGGGTAAATGCTCAAATATTCCCCCTACGTGCATGCTCTGCTGGGGAGCTAAGTTGTGCCACAAGAGGTCTTACATGGTAGCATGCCAACCGATAGGAAGAAAGTAAGTTCACTAAGGTTAATGTTCATGCGTAATCGATCGAAATCGATCCCCGACTTTTTGTCTCAATTTACAATACTACATACAAGGTGAACTATGTACACCTCCAACGAGACCTGGTATCTATAAGAATAACTTCTAAGCTCACTCTTCCAAAGCCCAACCCATACCCACGGAACAGCCGAGCCCGCACCTGTAAACAAAACACTCTTCACGCACTGGATGCCTTAGCCCGAGGACTGCCACTGGCGTCTCCCTCACCCAACACCGCTCAGGACTCACTCGCTCTCGACCTCGACCTCGAACGTGCCCTGGGCTTTTTGGCGTCCTTGTCCGTCTCGGAGGCTGGGGAGGCGGAGGCCTTGCCCGCACGTCTGGGAGTAGTAGCTCTGGTAGGGCTGCGAGATCTTCTGGGCCTTCCTGCTTCGGTGTCTACTTCCATCTCGTCAGCGGAGGAAGCGGAGGCGGAGGCTCGGGCAGCGCGTCTGGCAGCGCGCTTTTCAGCCCAGATAGGTCTTTTAGCATTGCGATCCTCATCGGACTCGTCGGGGGGGAGGGAGGAAGCTTTGGCGGCGCGCCCAGCGACACGTCCAGCAGCCCTTTCGGCTCTTTCGGCAGCCTTCTCAGCTCGTTCCGCGGCCCTTTCAGCTCGTTCAATGCTGGCACTCACAGCCAACTCCATCTCGTCGGCCGAGGAGGTCGAAGCCGTCGGGGCACGGCTGATAGCCTCCTCAACACTCCACCCAACTCTTCTTATGATTCCACGGTTTCCATCTTCCTGAGCCGTTCCAACTTCTGCGACCACCTCCACCTTATCAGCAGCCGAGGAGGTGGAAGCCTTGTGAGAACGGCTGGCAGCCTTCTCAAATCGTTCCTTGCCCTCAACTTTCTTGGTGTTCCCAGAATTTCTAACCTTCCCAGTCTTTTCAGTATTCTTGTTAGCCAGCTTTGACTTCGAATTCTGTTTCTTTGTCGCCCTTTGCTGCTGCGCCTTCTCCCCGGAGGCCGCTGAAGCTTCCTCCAGGATCGCAAACAGCTTCTCCATGGCCGGTACATATGCTTGGAGGATGGGGAAATCTCCGACACGGACACGCATGTAGTCAAAGGCGTTGACGTAGGGCCCGTTGTACTGGGTGCGGGGCGTGGCAGTGATCACGCCGCCGGTGTCTTCGTTCGCGCCCTCAAGCTGGGGGTTGCCCTCCTCCGCCAGCCCTTCCTCGTCGTCAGGGACGTCCTTGGTTCGCAGGTTGGCAGAGCTGTTCGAATCTGGTCCGCCCTTGGCCTTTTGCGAAGTGTGGTCGTTCTTCATTGCGACATTTCCCTGATAGCGTTGGCTGAAATGGGTGAGAAGCAGGGCCCGGGCTTGCATCTGACGCGCAACCTCCAAGGCTTCGGCGTATGTGGAGTGTTTCTTAGCGATAGCGCTCCCCGCCATGTCGTTTTGAAAAGTGGCTTCGTGGATGAGAACCGTCGAGCCGCGGCCTGTAGCTGCAAAGTTCCACGAGGGACGGCAGTCGCCGGAGAAGGAGAGCTTGAAGTCATCGGGGTACACAAGGGTCACAGCCATGGATCCACGGCAGTGTTGGACCCGGCAGGGCAAGATGTCGGAAAGGCCGATCGCCTCACGGAGAAGAGCCGAGAGGGGGTCCGAGTCATCCTGGAACCGGAGCGTGGTTGTCTTGGGTCGAGATCCCGCCTCTATTTGCCCAGGGAAAGTACCGTTGGCGCGACAGTGGCGATACTCAAATGATGTCTCAAAAGTACCGCCTTTGACCTGTTGGGGAATAGCGCTAAGGGCCGTCACCTTTTGGAAGCCGTAATCCTCGACACTGGCATATTCCTCGAGCCAAGTAGTCATCATTTGGTCGCACACAACGAACAGGCACTTATCCCGTAGAATCGTGGCCATGTCTTGCTCGATCACGTCGGTCCGTGACACACCATTGGGATAATTTGCCTGATACCAGGCCTTGATCACATTTGCGATACCAAGGTGGTGGTCAGCGTGGAGATGACTGATCCAAATCATCCGCATATTCTGGAAAACTTCGCGCAATGCCGCAGGGCCGAAGACGCGCTTGAGCTGTCCAAGAGTGCCCTCGCCGCAGTCGAGTAAGTAATAACCATTGCCTGGTGCGTGAACGAGCGTGCTGGAGACATTTCGATGCTTAGATGGTATAGATGACCCAGTTCCCAGAGTGATGATTTCGACGTCAGCGCCGGGGAGGTCCTGCCGGAATGCTGCCAGTTTATCCTGGAACTCGGGAGTTTCTTCCTGTCCAGATATAACCTTCATTGAAGTCTGAACGTCCTTCGGCAATTTTTCCTTCGCATTTCTGGGATCGTATAGAGGAGTAACCTCAGATTCATCGACTCCGAAAGTGGGTTCCATGTTGATAATCATGCCCGGCTCTAGAGGTCGCAAAGGGGCACGCTTGTTTGATGGGACCACTGCTTCATTGGAGGGCCTGGATTGTGGAACAGTCACATTGTCATAGACAGGCAGGGCATAGTTGTCGGGCCTGACCATGGCCATCTGCGCCGTCGACTCGGCAACCTCTTTCATGGCCAGGTAATCGGGACAGTAATCGGGACTGGAGACCGTATGCGTGCAGTGCGACATCTTCGCGACGAATTCTCGAAGCTTGGGGTGATCTCCCACACCGGGGCCTAGGATCCAGATGAAGGCTTCCAGATTCAAGGACGCCGTAGGTGAGTCCCACTCAGGGCGGTTGACCAGGTTCTCCACATAAGCTGGCGAAGGCAAGTCTATGATTGCGACACCTTTGCCAACCTTTTCCTCATCTAGAACCATATCCGGCGTGATAGTTTGACCATCCTCTGAGAGAACGCTTTCACCTCTAGTCAGCTGGGAGTAATCGGGGCCTTTACGGACCTTCAAAGCCTGAGCCTTGAGAGGGTCGAACTTCCCTCTGATGTTGTGGTTCCGGACGATGTAAGAGATAGCGTCTTCGTTCCAAGACGCGGGAGGAATCCTCTCCACGTTGGCACCAGGCCAAGGCTTGCGCACCAGAACGGTAATGTCAGGAAGCGGCATGCTGCCTCCAGGAGCCGGGCCGGTGTACCGTCGCAAATCCTTGGTTTCCGGGTCCCTAACAAAAATGACCGCGGGCATCTGCACGTCTGCCAACTTAGATTCCTGTAACGCATCCAGTGTCCATGTCGAGTTGAACATGTTCGACACCACGTTTTGTCTGATAACCTGATCGGCTAGCGCTGCAGCATTCTTCTCCTCGACCTCAGCTGTGTCCTGCTCGCGAAACTCCTCGTGGCTGCGCTTCCTTGTGCGCTTGCCCTTAGACCGGGAATGAGACTCAGGGCTCACGGCCATGACCCAGACCTTGATGTTCTGATCCGACCACGTCGGTTGTTCGTATGGGTCGGGGGGACTCCCACGCTGCCCAGCCAGGCTGTGCTCATCATGTTCCTGCATATACATGGGTAGACCCTTGCGGAAGATGAACTTGCGCGCAGTGGCCATCAAGTGCGTGAGATTTCTCCCGCCGTGAACCGTCAGGGTCCCTCTCTGCGCGACCCGCTTGCTTCCCGGTCGAATAGGCAGTTCATCTCCCTTGCCCGCCTGAGCGGGGTCCTGCTTCTGCTTCCGCTCCTCGTTCTCTGTCTTTTTGTGCTTCTCCGAAAAATTGGCTGCGGCGCTGGCCAGGCCATCGGCCAGCGTGAGGATGACGCCGAACAGCCCTCCCACGTTGTTCATCTCCAAGCGGCCCGTGAGAAAGATGTCGGTCATGAGGCCGAACTTGACCGACGTGCCCGCGCATGCTCGCTGCGTGCCTTCGGCGATCTGACCAAAGAGGTAGCGTTTATCGGGAAAGTTGAGGACGACAGCGCTGCCCGGGGTGTCGGCCGTCGGCGTAGTTACCACCTGATAGTAGAACTTCATGGGATTGATCTGGTCTACCGATGGTTTTGACGTGAAGCCCTTGTTTGGGTTGTCTTTATCCTCGTAGAAAATGTAATTGTAATTGAATGCGGGATCAACGACGCGAGGAACGGGGAGGAGATGCCTTGCTTCGAGTAGACTTCTAGATGTGAGGATTGGTTGATGAGTTCGTCTGTATGTTCTGGAAATTATGGAACGGGTATTCCGGAGGCGTAGGATGGAAGGAAGAATGGTGGTAGATGGGGAAATTGACGTGAAGCTAGCTCGTGGAGAGGCGCTGGCGGTCGGCCTCCTAAGGAGCCGAAGTGAAGCCAGTGTGGTTGAGATTGGAAAAGAGCGAGAACGAATACCTACTAATCAAAATGCGCTGGAATTTTGGCAATCGTAAATAATCATAGTGTTAGAAGCATAGAGCAGATAGGGATTGTCCGACTATCATGGGAAGGAATGATGAAGGAGGAGGGAAGGCAAACAGAAATTCACAAAAGCTGCAGTGAGTACCGCGGCGATCCAACCAAGAAAGAATTAGCTCCACCCACGCAGCGTCCACGGTTCCACTGACCTAATTGGCCAAGTAACCACCTACTACCGAATTCAATATTTCCAACGACAGTCCAGACTTCGTTTCGAATCATATTTACACTATATTCAATAGTAACTTTTTGGATATGTTCTGTATTGCAGTAGTTGCCTTGTGTTTCCTTATCCGCCAGTATCCAGTACCTTCCATCCTATATAAGCCCGTCCTTTGAAACCGATCCGTATAAACCCCATAAGCACATTCGAGACCCCCCAAGCATCTAGAGGCATGTAATGAAGGCCAAAAAAGAAAAAAAAACGAAGTAAAAACAAATGGAAAGAGAAATGGAAGTAAAAGGGACCCAGATCGAGTGCAGGAGACTGCATTTGAAGCAGATGATGTATAGCCAGAGAAGAAAATCATTGACAAAAGAGAGACGTCGGTGTCTACACCTGAGTATTTCGGAAAGCCAGCACACGAGCAGGCTTACATCACGCAAAATTGTCAAACTCAAAGTGCAAAAAGGGGAATCATGAGAGGTGAGAAGTCATCAAGGAAACACGGTCAAAAGCGGCCTCCATACTGTGGCAGAGTTGAGCAAACCGAGTGTCACGTTCCCGAGGCTGGTTCTCGACCACCAAATCGAACGTAACTGTCGGCTTCTCAGAGAAAGCTCCAAAGGAGATCGCAGGGGACTCCGAGGTAGAAGCACGGGGCGCGTCCAGGAAAAGGGCAAAAGCGGGATCAGACTCGTCAATCTCGACATCCGGGTTCTCGACGCCGACAGTGACGGGCTCCTTAGCATCCACGGGTAGAGACTCGAGAAAAGGAGCTTCACCCTTTGCACCAGAGATGTTGGGAAGGCAAGACTCCATGAAGGTGGAAGACTTTCCAGATAGAGACTCGGAATCGATAAATGGCGCAGGGACCTCCAGAACGGCAAAGACCGAAGCATTGCCGAAGTTCATATCAATGCCCGAGTTCCAACCTGCATTGTTCATGCCCATGGCAGAAACATCAAGTCCCTGGCTAGGAACCATGACCATGCCAGCCTGAGAGGGCTGTTGCATAGGTGGTTGTTGCTGGGGTTGTGGTTGAGGGTGTACTGATTGCTGTTGAGGCTGAGGCTGCGGCTGATGTTGGTGTTGAGGAAGTTGCTGTGGTTGCGCTTGGCTAGACATCGGGACACCGCCGACGCTGAGTTCGTCTAGAACCTGGCCGAAATGAGGCGAAGACAGGAGCGTGCGAACGAGGTCAGTCAGACGACCGTTCTCCTCAAATAGGGCACGGTTTTGAAGACGAAGCTCATGAGCTTCGTTGGTTTTGGCGGCAACTTCACTTTCGAGTTGACCAATGTATTCTGCGAATTTGATCAGCTACAACCCTTCTGTGTTAAAACCCGTCGCTGGTACATACCCTTTCGGCGAGAACGGAAGGCACGAGCAGAAACCTTATTGCGGAGCTGGCGACGTTCCTTGCTGCTCAGCTTCTTGCCCTCTTCACTAGCCAGGAGGCGCTCATCTTCATCCATATCCTGCTCGTCCTTTTTGGCCTTAGCCATCTGAGGCAGAGATGAAGAAGGAGAAGGCGAGTCGTCGGGGGAGCCCATGGCATTCTGGCGCATCTGCTGCAAAAGCCGTGAGATCCGCTCCTCAACCAGTGGGTTGGGTGGCCGGGGAGTCTGGCTGTGAGGAGCCCCATGCTGATGCATATGCTCGTCCAAGCGCCGCTGTTGCTGCTGGAATTGCTGCTGACGGAGGAATTCGTGATGTCTCTGTTGTTGTGCTGCCTTGGCCATGGCAGCTTGCTGCTGGTGCATACCGGGATACATGCGACCCACTTGAGTGGACGGACCAGCGGGAACAACCTCATGACCGCTCAAGGCGGTTGGATCCACGAACTGGTTTCTGTTGCTGGGGTTCGGCGAAAGGAAATAGGCCGAGGCGGATCCCATATTGTCAGACTCCAGGTCCATTTCGGAAGGGTTCCGTGTCGGGGGGCTGTTGAAATCCATCGGAGCTTCTTCGCGCTTGATCTGACTACCAGCGAACATATCCCCATTGATGGGGTAGTTGGGGCTTGCACCACCGAATCCCATTCCATTCATGTGGTTGAATGTCATGGCATGAGCTAAGGCGCCCGGGGGCAGGCCGGTTTGTTGCTTATGTTCGTCATACTGGTGACTCGGGGCCTGAAACGCAACTGGCGTTGGGTTTGTCGAAGCGAAACCAGCACTTCGTACATCGCCTGCGTTGAATTCAATGCTGGGGAGAGTGGGTTGAGTGATGAGTGCGGTCTTTGCTCGAGCAGTTTCCGCGGTGGTGTAAGCGAGTTGGTCTAGATTCAGGAACGATTCAATGTCTTGTTCGTAAGTTGAAGGCGCAACAGCCGGGTGTTCCGCCAAGGTAGCCATGATGACGAAACTGTGGTTGGAAAGGAGGAAGCGAGACTGTGGTCAAGAAGACTCGTTGCTAGCGACGGGATTGGTGTCTCAGCCAGTATCAGTGTCGAATACAAACGAGAGTCACGAGGGTCGGTTGAGAATAGGGATAACGAGAGACGATGAGGAGCAGTCGAGTCGAAGCGATAGTCGGAAGGGCTTGCAGTTGAGAGATGGAAGGATGTTGTGTGATTGGGGAGGAGAGATGTGAAGAGGCAGATGGGGTATTGTACAAGAGTAAGAGCCGACTCAATGGGAAGAATTGAGGATCAGTACAGTTAGGGGGGTGGGGAGATGTTGTGTGAAGGAGGAAGGCGGTGGTGGGTGGTGGTGGTGGTGAGATGGGAAGAGGGAATTAATGAGGGATACAGCTGGAGGCGTGAAGGTTGGCCCGTCTATGCAGTGGGGATAATGGATGGATGGAGCTGGTTGCTGGAGACTGCAAAAGGTCGACTGGAGACGAAGAGGGACGGACTGGAGGGAACTCGGCGCCAGGAGAAGAGAGAAAGGACCAGGAATAGAAATCAGGTAAAAAGGCTTGCGCGTCCTCTGATGACTCAGCGGCGCTGTTGCTCGGAGCCCCGCCTGGATTGAGGTTACTATTGGTTGGGCAAAGTCAAGCCAGGGCTAGCGAATCCACCCTTGGCGCTAGGCTCCACCGAGAACAATTTAGCTCGTTCCACCGTTACTCTTTACTCTGCTGGTGGTGCTGGTGAACCGTTCCACCCCCCCCCAGGAAGGGCAGAAAACAACCTTCAATAATCAATTGAAGACGAAAAGGTACCGTATGCATAGGTACTCATAATAATTAGGAGATCTTCTGATAAGATTGCATGTTTACTCAGTATTTTTGTTCACTGGAGCTTGTATGCTCCTTTTTTCTACTGCCTCTGAATATATGGAGTAGTCTATGTCTATCTGGCCTTTGTCACATTGATTCAATTGAGATGAGATCATGTCTACCATCGACTGAAAAATCGTCTGAAGGAAGGGAGAACTTACAATTTACAATACTCCTTCGATGAGAAGGAATGAGGGCCTTCCAGTGCGGGAGGTATGTGCGCCCCCATCAAGTTTTCAAAAGGGCCGTCCATCTTTTCTTGCCCCTTCCCCCCTCCCCCCTGAGTGACTGTTTCCCCCCTCCCCCCTAACCCTCTTACAAGCTCACGCAACGGACGAGCCACGGCTTGTCGGCTTCACATTAACCTTCCGTCTCCTGTGCCACTACGCCGCATCCAGGCGATTTTTCCGATTGACTGAAACGGTGGCCGAGGAGTGCGATCTTAATGCCAGACATGCTGTGGCACCAATAGGAGATCCTTCGGCAACATCGCTCGCATTCTGATCCAAACAAATCCTGACTTATGACGTTAGTGGCTCGTTCGAACCAATGGCGATCATCCGTCAAGAACTCATGAAAAACTCCTTCAATCACCATACAGCTGCGGTGTACGGAGTACCTCTTCTTACTTAGTCAGAATCGCATTGGACAGATGGCAATTCTCAACACCCGCAACGTATCCTGATGCTCGAATGCAGTGGGACCGTCGTCAAGCGAATCGACCGCCATCGATGGGATGAAACCCGGGGTGATGGGGACCAACTTCCGGTCTCGAACAACGCAGTTGAGGCCGATTCAGATTCCAACCAAGTATGCAACCTGTATCTTGCGACAGCGCACCCACTTTCATGTATCCTCCAGCTGAGGTCCATGGGGTGATCCAAAGAAGGTCATGAATCTCGACTCTCTGTTCAATCGTTCTAGTTCCCTACACTTCCCACACTGTAAGGTCATCCAGGGAAATGGATTGTAGGTGGATAAACAGCCCTGCTGGGCTTTACCTGACCTGACCAAGTGTCTTTTTCCCAGTGCCCACTGAGAAAAGCTTGGCGGGTGAACGCGGGCTTAGCGGCTTAGCCACTCTGCACCGTTCAAGAGAATCGGCCCTTGACGCCCGTTTCGGATTAGGTTAATTCTTCAAGGTTGGCCCCTTCGCCCTCACGTCTCGAATTTGCTCAAGGTGTCGGCGGGCCATGGGCGTCAATCTCGGCGCTATTGCTTTTTACTGGCACCCTACCGTCGTTTCGGGCCCCACTGCTCGTCTAGCAGCAGTGCAGAAGCTAGAAAATCCGGCCTACCCCTGGCCCGTTTCAGGTTCCAGCCGAGCAAGTCATTCGGCTCAACGGTCTACACTGTATCTATGTTGTGTAGGTTGTGACACCAGGCGCATCAGCACTGCTGTTGATTTACCTGGGTTATCAGATGATATCCCCTTCGGGTAGGCCTTCCCCGTGCGCTTTGCAAGACGATATTGTTCGAGAGGTCTTTCGGCCGGCTAGATCAATAATCTAAAACGTGCCAACCCTATAACTTACAAGGTACCACAGACCAATCTTGGACAAAAACTTTCTGAGACCAAGCTGGCACAGCGGAATAAAATAAATCTCATCCGTCAATCGAAAGTCTATCTCCTGGCCAAACCTCGAAATTAAAGAATACACACAATTCTGCAAACTCAGATCAACCTTTACCCAGCCAAAGTCTAGACCTCTATCCTTTCCGCGATTAGACAACCTTCTAGAAGCGCGCACTAGAAGGGGGCTTATACCGTAGGCTTGAAGCTGGCTGGGGCTAAAATTTTCCCTTCGTGACCCTAGTTCCACCCCCTTAAGCCTCAAACTGACCCTTTAGCCGCAACATCACGATAACCTTATTAGGAAATCGAGACGAATCCCTTCCAAGCAACATCACACCTGCCGCTTAGTCAGTACGGCCGTGAAGAAAGACAATTCTAGCCTCATACTTTATGTGCGTGAGTTAGGATTTTTGACACTATTCGAAACGATCTGCGCCCGAGACGCTCATTTCTGATGCTGTTCTCGCACGAGCAGAGACTCACGTGGCGGATTCTTTCCTGTACGATGCTCAGTTCAAAGCGATATTGGACCAGGGCTTAGGATACTGGCGATTTCTGATGAAGATCTCGACCTACGCTGACGCCTCGTAATTGGTCTAGAGTGTTCTGCCAGCAGCATTCGTACAGACTTAGTCCCGGCCAGGCACTGCCTCTGGTACTCGGCCCTACAAGGCTAACTTGCACGATGGATCCATCCTCCTGGGTTCCTTTTGCCTATTCTGGGCTTCTGATGGACACACCTTTCGGCTATTGCTGGCCGGGGAATACTAGTACACAGTCTACGGCACATGGTCCCGTTCGTTTGCTTTAAGACGCACTGGTCCAAGCGGGCAAAGATCACCAAAATAACTAGACTATCGGCAGATCATGCTCAATAGAAATTTCCATGCATATGCCGAAAAGGTACAAGGTAGTCCGTCTAGACATTTGACTGTTCATAGAACGAGCTAAGCGTCGGGCGAGTCTCGTGGCTGAGCAGAATCCGACAAGATGCTCCATACCGCCACTCTGCGACAGACAAGAGTAATACTGCAAATCGAACTGCTCAATGGCAGGAAATAAAGTATGAGACGAAGAGAATGCTTCGCTTCGTACAATGTTGAAAGAATCGATAAGTGACTGAAAACGGCCAAGGCTCGGGTACCGAAAGAGGTGTGATGTCTTCACGACGTATTGCAGACCCTCGCCCCATTACCTCAGCCGAACTTCTGAACTACCTTTCAATTATTGCCGGCAACCATCGAGTTAACTTTTGCCAGAATCACCTGCCAATTGCAATTTGACGCAAGATTCTCAACCAGGAATAATGCAGACAATTCCCTCGCTCCCCAAAGATACTAAAAGAAAAAAGATCAATCACTTGCTCACTTCAGTGGCGATAGTAACATTCGTCCGACAAAGTCAATATCATACATCATATGGTTACATTCGTCAATCGCATCTTATACATGGCATAATCATCATAATTCCTGTCCATCAACCAGACACAGCATTTACTCATCCGGAGTCTCCTGGTCGTACTGGGACTTCGAACCACCCTTCTGTCCAGCAGCACGGGCTTTGGGGTCGCCGGGCTTGAAGCTTCCGCTGGAAGCGTGGCCGCCCTGGGAGGCGATGTTGCGCTGAGATCGCTGGTTAGAATCGCCGATGCTCACGAGTTGGACATATAAGTATACAATAAGGGTTAAGGACATACCTGCTTCTCCGGGTCCATACTCGCAAACCCACCGGAGTGACTCGACTGGCCGCCCTTGCGGGCGATGTTCTGAACCTCCTCGTGGGAGCGGTTGGAGAAGTTTCCGGGGTTGGTGTTGGAGGCCATGGTGCTGGTTTGTGATATGGTGTAGAAAGAGGTTTGTGGTAAAGGTACTGTAGATGGAGAGATAGATTGGTTTGTTTCTTGGATGAATTTGACATCTGGTGGTGCTTGAGTTGCTCTTTATAAGTGTGTTCCGGGAACGACGATGAAGTCATGATGTTGTCCGTTTGACATCAGAGTTTTGAGACGCATCACAAATGAAGAAGACTTGGCGGCGTGGTGATGCAAGAGTCAAATCACTTACTCGTATTGCTCTCGGATGGCTGATCGATCGATCGCATTCTTGTTGTTCGGTTGCCACGCGGGGAGATCGAGGCCCTCTATCCGTGGTCGCCGATAGAAGGTTAGGTACAGGACCTTGTTTGAATCATCATCATCATCACGTCGGCTGTTGTCATGCTTGAGTTGATCGATCGAAGTAGAAATGATCGAACATGTCTGATGCAGAGTATAGGATAGACGGTTGATGCGGGAAGGCACGTACAGATGACAATATGTGATTGAAACATGTCATCATTATGATGAGCGAGCTTCATGGAGGTACTCAATATACTCAGGCCGGGGTAGACGTAGATAGACTTGAAGCCAGAGATTAGACAATTGCATGGCAGGTTCGAGGCCTCTTGTGTTCGACTTGGTTCAAACCAACTCCGGGCTTCCGAGAATGCTATAGTCTCAATGGTGATATCAAAGGACTGTGTGGAAAATCTATCATTCGAGATTCAAGACTCGAGCTGGATTGGTGCTGACCTGTGCATATCTGCACTTGGACAACCCAAATTGTGATGACTGCATTCAAGTCATTGGCGACATTGATGCTCTGTGATCATCTAGTCAATTTGTCAACTACAGTCCTACATGCACCAGACAATTCTTCGTGGCTGAGCGTCATAAAGTCTCTTCTCGTCGCTAATACTACCTGATCTAAGCAGGCTGTGCTATAATCAGTTGCAGTATGCATCCTCTGCATCGTGGTCGGCTCCAGCTACGCGGTGGTCCATGAAGGACATGTCTTACCTATCATTTTGGTACTTGGAAGGCGGCCATGATGGTACGCTAGATGAAGCAAACTAGAATATCTGTTTTTTTGAAGAACATTGAAACCTCCTTTTCAGAGGAAGAGAGGAAGAAAACAATTCGGTCTTGCTATTCAATCATCACCGGCCAATTACTCGCATCCATGGACTGTTCATGGTTTCTCCGGGTACTCGGTCTAGATAGGACTGCGCTCGAACTTTCCTCTCCTTACCCAGCCTATGCTCTACAACATGCATGACAAGAACAAGAAGACCCGAAGATCACCGCTGCAGGAGAGTCCCAGTCATGTTGAATATTCAGAGCGATGCCTCGGCTGTCAAGGGGCGAAAGCCAATTGCGGCTATTCCTCTTTCGGACCCCGACGGCATTTTCCATAGTCTTGAGAGACATCATCAGAGAATGATTCAACACCGAGTTGACTCAAAGGACCAAAACAGTGAAGCTTTGTCTCCTCGAGGAATGATCTGAATCATCTTGTCAGTCAATGATAAATGAGTTTTAGTCTTGGCGACGGAAGCCACATTGTGCATTGCTTGCTTGCATGAACTACGTGGACGAAGTATATTTACGAGCGTCGTATACCCAGTGACAATTTTCAGAGCCATTGCATTCACCACTCACAAGGGAATCAATTCCGTTTGACAAATTTCACTCTCACGTCCCTATTCTATCTTCACCGTTGTTATTCACCTCAGGAAATATCATGCATCCCACAATAATCGCAACCTGCAAGCAAACCCGCTTCCACATCCTCGATCAAGCCTCAAACGAGGTAGATGCCCCTGACCCCTGTTCATTAGCATTCGAGCACGTATAATTGATTATAGTTTAATGAGTACTATAGGTGGATGTAGAAGGAATCACCATCGCGGTATCATCGCCACAAAACCACGCCGAATCCGCCACAACAACAGACCTCAAATCGAAACGAAAGGCCAGGGCTGAAGCGAGGGAACTGATCTCTGATGCGCATCTGCGTCTCAAAGCAGGGGTGCGCTATGGGCTCGTAGGTCGCAATGGGACCGGAAAGTCAAGTGCGTTGTCTACCATTGTCGTTCGACACGACCCTGGTCATCCGTGGCAGGACGCCAGGGACGGATACTGATTGCCTCTTTATAGCACTACTACGAGCTATCGCCGACAAGTTGGTGCCCGGGATCCCACATGCGACACGTATTGCTATCTTGCAGCAGACGGATGACGGCAGCGACGAAGAAACCCAAGAGGATAAGCTTGATAAGAGACAGCATCTACCGGTCTTGGAGTACGTGCTGGCAGGGGATGAATATAAGAATGAGGTTATGAAGAAGATGAGTAGTGAGTCGCGAATTCTCGCAGCTTGAATGCCCACCGCAGTGTTCCTGACATATACACGCTCCAAGTCTTGTCGAAGAGTTTCGAGTCCGACGATCCGCTACAACCTGTGAAGGCTATTCGGACAGTACGCCATGGTGATGCGGAGAAGCAGCTTTTCCTAGCACAGAAGATGGCCAGTCTGAGGAGTGGTGCGCGAGGGTTACAAGCACGGAAAGAATTGAAATCCGCTGAAGCGAGATTGGAGGCATCGGTCGAACTGTAAGTTCCAGGGTCTTTTCAAGATCCGAGTCAAAGAGTTGAGCTAAAGACATTTCTTGCTCTAGGTTAAACCAGGCGAAGGAATCTATCGATGCCGACACAATACAGAAAGACACGCAAGCAGCAATGGAGGTTTTACAGGAGTTGCAGTCTAAGGTGGAGGCTGTGAGTTTCGACAACATCTCATTATGGACCATCGCTGATCACTGAATGCTTTAGATGATGCTTGTCGATACTGAACAGCAAGCTCGTCAGATCCTTCGTGGTTTAGGATTTCACGAAGAGATACTTTGCAAGCCTTTTTGTCAGTTGTCCGGCGGCTGGCGGATGCGATGTATGCTGGCCAGTGTGTTGATACAATCTCCGGATATCATGATTCTCGACGAACCAACCAACTATCTCGATCTCTTAGGAATTATTTGGCTGGAGAACTATCTCCAAGGGCTCCGTGAGCGTTCGCAGACAACAATTCTCATGGTCTCGCACGATAGAGATTTTGTGAATGCCGTCTGCGAGGAGATCATCATCCTCAGAGACCAGAAGCTTACCTACTTCAGAGGAAACCTGTCTGCGTACGAAAAAGACGTCGAGGACCAGAAGCTACGCTGGGGCCGCATGAAGGAGGCACAGGAACGCCAAACCGCACACATGGAGGCCACCATCCGCGAGAACATCAAGGTAGGCAAGAAGACAGGTGACGAGAACAAATTACGTCAGGCCAAGTCACGACAGAAGAAGATTGACAATCGCATGGGCATACAAGTCAGTGCCAACGGCGGCCGATTCAAGCTGAATCGGGACCTGGTTGGTTTCCACCTGACCGCGCGGGCGGAGATCGAGGTCCCAGTGGACGAAAGAAAGCCGTCCATTGTGCTACCCTCAGCAACTGAGTTACGATTTCCCGGTCCCTTGGTCTCCATGGAAGGGGTTGGGTTCCGGTACAACAAGCAGCAGGCCTCTGTGTTTGATGGTATCGAACTGGTGATACATATGGGAGACCGCGTGGGCATCATGGGTCTGAACGGATGCGGAAAGTCGACACTGATACGTCTATTGACTGGGAGCGCGGTACCAACACATGGCAAAATCTTGAGTCATTCGAGACTGAAGCTCGGGTACTATGCACAGCATTCGATCGAAGAGCTTCAGGAGCAAGGCCGGTCGAAGCTTGATATGACGGCCCTAACGCTAATGGCATCAGATGTCAACGGTGCCCTCAATGAAGGCGAGATTAGAGGTCTTCTATCAGCATTGGGTCTCCAGGGCAGAGTTGTCTCTGATGTACCCGTCTGTCGACTTTCAGGCGGCCAACTAGTAAGTGACATACCAAAACCCAACCTTCTGCCATAGGTGATTAACCAAACTTTATTAGGTTCGTCTAGCTTTGGCGAGGGTCGTTTGGACTCGCCCACAGCTGCTAATACTGGATGAAGTTACAACTCATTTGGACTTCGATACTGTGACGGCTCTTTCTGCTGCACTTTCTAGTTTCGACGGGGCTATATTGCTTGTGTCCCATGACCGATATATGGTACGCTCGGTAATTGAGGGCAAGCGAGATATAGAGGAGGGCAGAGACGAGGATTCGGAGGAGGACAAGGCCTCAAATAAATCGTTCAGCCAACGACGAGTCGTACATGTGTTGAAATCCGGAAAGCTCAGGGAGCAAGAAGAAGGCGTGGAGCAGTACGAACGCAGCTTGGCGAAGGCAGTGCGGAAAATGCTGCCGACAATGAGCTAGGAGTCAGATAAATTCCAAAATAGTCTACTTGGTAGATCCCAGATTATTATTGTCAAATGGTCGATGTCAAGAAAAGATATACTGATAGCACGTGACCCACCGTCCAGCGGCAAACCCCGAGAACCCGCGGAGATGGCGGCGAATCCCAGCGCCCGCAATGATAAGACATTCCCCCCTCAGCCATTCATTTAACAAACGCCTCTCGAGTCCCTGCTTTCTTCACCTGCATGCACCCGCACCTGTATAGCGCTTCGCAGGTACAGCAAGATGCCAGGATCTGATACCCGCTGAATCGAGATCCCTGTCGAGGATGAATGAGCTCTTGTTGCGCAGGCGGGGAGTTGCGCCCCTTCTCTCACTTCCCCGCAGATGTCAGCCCCGAACAAGCACGCTTACTCTGCCACACTTTCGAAGGCACAATACAACCCCGGACTCGGTCTCGGTTGATCAACCCACCGCATCAGACTCACTTACGACATCGTTGCCCACTACTGAAATCCCCCCGTCCTCGAAGTCCTCCCCGTCGCGATGGTCAGCTCTGAAGTCTGCGAAACCCTTCTCGGACTTCCTCACTGATAGCTTCAACCGTCAACATGATTATCTCAGAATAAGCGTGACCGAGCGCTGCAATCTTCGATGTCTCTACTGCATGCCCGAAGAAGGTATAGAGCTATCGCCACCGAGCCGCCTCCTCACCACCCCCGAAATCGTCTATCTATCGTCGCTGTTTGTCGCGCAAGGTGTCACAAAGATCCGCTTGACTGGCGGTGAGCCCACCGTCCGGAAAGATATTGTACCCTTAATGCAGTCCATCGGCGAGCTTCGGCGGAACGGTCTCCGTGAGCTATGCTTAACAACAAATGGAATCTCCCTGCACCGCAAACTGGATGCCATGGCCGAGGCAGGACTCACTGGAGTGAACCTCAGCCTGGATACCTTGGACCCCTTTCAGTTTCAGATTATGACAAGGAGGAAAGGCTTCGATGCTGTGATGAAGAGCATCGACCGCATTCTCGAGATGAACAAGATGGGGGCGGGAATCAAGTTGAAAATCAACTGTGTGGTGATGCGTGGACTCAACGACCGGGAGATCATTCCGTTCATTGAAATGGGGTGTGACAATCCCATTGAAGTGCGCTTCATCGAGTACATGCCGTTTGACGGCAACAAATGGAGCCAGGGCAAGATGGTCTCCTACCAGGAGATGCTGGCTGTCATTCGGGAGAAGTATCCCGCGCTGGAGAAGGTTGCAGACCATAAGAATGACACGAGCAAAACGTATCAGGTGCCAGGCTTTCAGGGTCGGATTGGGTTTATTACCAGCATGACCCACAACTTCTGCGGCACCTGCAACCGTTTGCGCATTACCTGCGACGGGAATCTCAAGGTCTGCTTGTTTGGAAATGCAGAAGTGTCGCTCCGCGATGTTATCAGGAAACAGAACAACGGCGAGCCTATTGATGAAGACGCCATGAAGAACCTGCGACTTTTGGAATCTGCGGCCAACACGACCGAGGTCCCACAGAGAGAACAAGAAGTGCTTGATATCATTGGCATGGCGGTAAAACGCAAGAAAGCGAAACATGCTGGCATGGGTGAGTTGAAAAACATGAAGAACCGCCCTATGATCCTTATCGGTGGGTAGGCGCGACCTCCTGTTCTTTTTGGATATTTGCATTTGGGCGAATGACTTTCATGAATTATGATCAATGCATGTAGAAGGTGTCTCAGTCTGTTTCGTGAAATAAGGGTCGAAAGCTGTGTTTTGTTTTGCATACTATGTGATGATTGAGTTTCTGGGACGCGTGCTGATGGATGGGCTTTAGATAATGGAAACATGGGCAATTCGATCAATGCCACTTCTTTGTACAATCCACCCACCAGGTTGGCATCACCTAAATGGGGAAGGATTCCTGTACACCTACTCTCCTCCGGTGCACAGTTCACCGCACAAGTCCGATATTATTCCCGTGCCCGTAATGACCACCCGTCTGTTGCAGACTCCCATCGGACAGACCCGGATATGGAAATAAACGACTCAAACAAGATCTCCCTTTCCACCGCCTCTGATCCAGACTTGCCTCACCTCAACAGCTCGCAGCACGTGCACATGACCAAGATCGCCGAGAAGCCGGTGACGAAACGTCAAGCCACGGCTACTTGTGTGGTGCAATTCTCCAACCCGCGGCCGTGGGAGATACTACGAGAGGGCCGTGGGACCAAGAAGGGAGACGTGTTCAGTGTCGCCCGCATCGCCGGCATTATGGCTGCCAAGAAAACCCCGGATCTGGTCCCCCTCTGTCACCCGGGGATTGGCATCACGGGCGTCGAGGTAGATGTGAGGTTACTGGACCCTGATGCTGCGGACGCGCGTGCTTCGGACGGCTCGATGGGCCATGGGGCGATGCACGTCACGGCTACCGTGAGCTGCCTGGGACGAACGGGGGTCGAGATGGAAGCGATGACTGCTACGATGGGAGCGGCCCTGACGGTGTACGATATGCTGAAAGCGGTGGATAAGGGAATGGTGATTGGTGGCGTGAAGCTGCTGGAGAAGAAGGGGGGTAAAAGTGGGCATTGGGTTCGCCACGCAGTGGTCAAAGACAATGGAGGAACTGAATGAAGCCGATTGATCGATTGATATGGAGGCTATGTGTGTAAACACATTAATTAGAAGACAATACTCGAGTAATTGAGTAATCAAGCCAGTCGAAATGCACCCATCGAATTCGAGTGACGTGTATTGGCCGTTTTTGATCGATCGCCAGCCTTACGAGTGGCCCAACGGTTGGTGAAGAAGCCAAGTCCGCCTTAGTTTGGATTCTCGGCCGCGCGCCGCCTTTCCTCGAATCAACACAGCCCACTGGCCACACCAAACTTTTTGCCCTTTTCTCTCTGTTCCTTTTTCTCTCTTCCTTTTCCGGTTCCAATTCCAATTCTTAACTCTTCTTTCAACCAACTCATTCTTGTCTACCGTGAAGGTCTTTAAAAATGGAATAACATACGCTTTGCCCCCGATTATTGACCCAAACTTTGCTCAACTCAGAAGTTTTCTGCAAAGATCTACGCTACTCGAACACTATACACTCAAATTGACCGTCTACTCTTGTTCTTGAGTGCTTACTAGCATTTCCGGATCCCTGCTTAGCTGTGCCGCTCCCCTACTACTATCACTACTACTACCACCACCACCACCACTACTCCTACTATACAACAACCGCCACAATTCCGCCCGCAATTCTCTCCACCACCACCATTCATCCCCTATACAACCACTTTTTCTCTACTCTCCAAGTCATCTCTCTGTTGGTGACTTTTTCCAACTGCTTTACAGCGCATCACACAAGGAAACAAACAATGAAATTCCGGATAAAATTACGATTGATACAGATTTTGCAAAGTCCTTGTGGGTAGCGGTGTGCGCTTCCCCTCCCCCTCCAATCACCAAATAAGAGACATTCAACCACCAAAGCTCGAGTGGTTGTCATTACGATAAAACGAAGCCGGTAGCTCGAGGCCCAGGGCTCCCGCTTCGTTGCCAGCGAGGCCTAATTCATCCCTCCCCATAAATTGCAATATACTCGGATAATTCGATCCATCAAGATGACAAGTAAGTTTCTTCCTTGCATAGCATCGGGGCCATCTTCTGCTCCCCATATTTCGTCTCACCCTCCCTTGCGTCTGGAATGGTGCAAGCAGGATCTGGAGGCTAGAACAGCCCTAGAACATGACGCCCTGAGGATCAGCAGCCTTGAACTTGATATACAAATGCTAACATGCCACCATCACAGACTGGAACTCGCGACGGTTCCTCGGACGGAGCATTATGGCGGTGCTTCCGCCCTTCAACTTCCTCACGCTTCATTATGCGTACTTTCTGGCGACGCCCTTGATCTGCAGTGCTATTTTCTGGGGCTCTGCCACCCCTGCGCGCAGTATTGCCTATGTCGACGCTTTATTTATGTGCGTCAGTGCCATGACTGGCGCTGGGCTGAATACTGTACGTTTCCAGCAAACCCCGTGTCCAACCCGGTCAAGAACATTCTCTGACTTTTGACCAGGTGGATTTGTCCAAGTTGAATTCATTCCAGCAATCCATCCTCTTTGCGCTGCTCTTGCTGGGACATGGAATTATGATCTCCATCACAGTGCTCTTCGTTCGGAGAAATGCCTTTCAGTCCAAGTTTAAACATATCGTGGACGAGCGTAAAAGAAGAAGCGCTTCGTCAACTGAGAATTCGAGCCCAATCGTTCGACTGGAGCCTGTCAATGAGAACGGAGTCGAAGAGCATGAGCAGTCACCAAAGTCAGGTGACTTTGTTCTTGACGAATCCAAAGTTACGGTGGCAGCTCGTGTCACAGCTGCGGATGCGAATGCGTCGTCCTCAGACGAGGACCAGATCCATTGGGTTGACGATGACCAGGTCACTCTTGGTCATTTGAAAAACCGACATCAGCACCACCATCGCGTCTTTCCCATGGTAGGGGTTGGTGCTCGCATGGATCTGAACAACCATCCTCGAGATGTTGTCCCACGCTCGCCGCAGCGAGAAGAGGACGAAGAGAGTATGCCTGCGTTCAAGGGCATTTTGAAGGGAACGCAGAAGTATTTCGCGTCCAAGGGCATTATTTCGCGCAACTCTCAATTTCACGGGCTTACCCCCGAGGAGCGAGAGAAACTAGGAGGCGTAGAGTACAGAGCCGTGTCCTTTCTACTAGTCATTGTGACTCTGTACTGGGTCATGTTTGTCATCTGTGGCATAGTTGGGATGGGCACATGGGTCGCAGTCAATCATCCAGAAAAGGCCCGAGAGAACGGGCTGTCGCCCTTCTGGACAGGCGCCTTCTTCGCAGTATCCGCTTTTGTCAACAGCGGCATGTCGCTATTGGATGCCAACATGGTTGCATTCCAACGAAGGTATTTCTACTTACCATGATTTTCTGGCTCGAAAGGCCACTGACTCCTTCATCAGTGCTTACCCATTGCTCACAATGAGCTTCCTTATTTTGGCCGGAAACACTCTTTATCCGTGTTTCCTGCGTTTCATTATCTGGGTTATGAAATGCGTGCTGCCAAACTCCCCATCGTGGGCCACGTGGAGAGTCACTCTGGACTTCATTCTTGATCATCCTCGAAGAGTATGTGTAACCTGCGGTTGTCCATGCATGGTGTACTAATCTTCGTCAAGGTGTATACCAACCTCTTTCCGAGACGTCACACATGGTTCCTCCTGGCCACTATTATCATCTTTAACGCTATAGACTGGGCTGCTTTCGAGGTTCTTGCCATTGGCAACAAAGAGATCGAGAGCTTGCCTACAGGCTATCGGGTTCTCGATGGCCTATTTCAGGCTTCAGGTTCGTTGTGCGAAACTGTCTGTTAATTGAGCCTAACCTAATCGATTTCATCTGCAGCTGTTCGTGCGGGAGGTTTTTATGTTGTGACTATAGCCGACCTGCGTCAGGGATTGCTCGTTCTATATGGTAAGCATTTTTCCATGCTCCACGCCGTTAACAAATGCTAATATTTCTTAGTTCTCATGATGGTTCGTTTCTTGAAAACACCCTTGGTTGTGCTATAACTGACTTTTATCTATAGTATGTATCAGCATATCCCGTGCTGCTCACTATGAGGTTTGTCGAACCCCTGCCCCCTATACCTTATATCAATCCATTCTAACGACCACCTAGAACTACAAACGTCTACGAAGAACGGTCCCTGGGCATCTACGCCCACGAACACAGCGACGGCGAGGAAGAATCACGCCCGCCACCCAACCTCGTGATCCAACTGATCCGACACCGCATGCTCGGCCGTCGGGACGGATCCAGCCCCGAAGCCTCGCGGAGCTACTTTGTCCACCAGCAGCTGCGCTCCCAGCTGAGCCACGATCTCTGGTGGATCGCGCTGGCCGTCTTCCTGATCAGCGTCGCGGAATCTGACCACTTCTCGAAGCAGCCCGTCGCCTTCTCGACCTTCAACATCATCTTCGAGATCGTCTCCGCCTACGGCTGCGTGGGTGTCAGCGTCGGCTACCCGGGCTCGAACGCCTCCTTCTGCGGCGCCTGGCACCCCATCAGCAAGCTGATCCTGGCGGCGGTGACCCTGCGGGGTCGCCACCGGGGCCTCCCCGTCGCCATCGATCGCGCCGTCATGCTCCCCAACGAGTCGCTGGAGTGGGCGGAGGAAGAGGATGCGGCGATGCGGCGGGAGCAGTCCCGCGCGTGGGGGGCGGAGAAGATGCCCATTGGGTCGGTTTAGATCGTGGAGGTGCACGTGGGCACTGAAGATTGGGCTGTTGGAGATGATGGTTGAGATTGCCCTCCCTGTATGACCTGTATGAGGGCTGTTTGCTTGAGATTCGTGATTTGATCTTCATGTTTTGGCTACTGCTCTGCTTTTGAGATTTTGTTGCTTTATGTTTCTCCTGATTTCCGGCTATATCGATAGCCACAAAAGTTCAATGCTATTCAAGTTCCAAGTTACTCATTGGCTATTATTCTCCAGTGGTAGTACAAGAATCTACAGACGTAGCACAAAGATGGATCCTGAACTTTTCATATTGACATAAAAGAAACAAACTTGGACGCAGTGGGTTTCCCGATAGCTACATAGAGTATAAGGTATAAAAAAAAAACCAACATTAGAAAATTTGAGGCGAGTCTAATCCTCCTCTTCTTCGAACTCCAACTCATCCTCGTCTTCCTCTTCCTCCTCCTCCTCCTCCTCCTCCTCCTCCTCTTCACTGCCCTCCTCATCAGAAGAAGCATCAACACCATCAACCTCCTCCTCACCCTCCTCATCGTCCTCATCCTCACTACTCTCATCATTCTCACTAATGACATCATCCATAATCACATCCCTCGCCGCCTCAGCCTTCTCCTCGGCGCGCCGCTTCTCCTCCTCCAACCGACCCTGCTCCAGCAGCGCGGCCTTCTCCTCCCGGAGCTTCCGCTGGGACTTGACAAAGGCGCCGAGCGGAGAACTCTCCCAGTCGACGTCCTTGAGGAAGGACTCGACCTCGGCGCGGTTGCGGGGGGTGTAGGTGACGGCGAGACGCTTCTCCTCGACCCAGCGGGCGTTGGCCTCGACCTTTTGGACCAGGAGTAGGATCATCTGGTTGATCTTGGTGTTCTTGTTGCCGCCGGCGCGGGCGCTGACCTGCTTGAGCCAGCGCTTGAGGGCGACGACGACGGGGACGCTCAGCTCCGGGAACGCGATGTGCTTGGTCCACAGCACGAAGAACTCGGCGAGGAGCTCGGCGACCTGCTCGCCGACGCCGTCCTGGTACACGCGCGTGCGCAGGTAGGACTTGGGCGCCCGGATCGCCGTGCCGAAGTCGAGCTGGCGCAGGGTGCTCGTCTTCGGGGGCTTGCGCATCTCGGCGAGGTTGAGCACCTCCAGGAGCGCGGAAGCCAGCGGGATGTAGGTGCCGGTGGCGCGGGAGAGGCGCAGCAGGGCGCGGGTCAGCTGGAAGCGCAGCGGGAAGTACTGCGCCGTCGGGATCAGGCGCATCGCGCCGAGCGTGATCTGCACGACCGGGTAGATGAGCGGGCGCAGCGCGGACGGCTTGCCGGCTTGCGCTTCGACCAGCGCGTCGCAGTGCTGCGCGAGCACGCGCGACCAGAAGTCCAGCGAGTGCACGTATTGCCAGTTGTAGACCGTCTTGTAGGACTCCTTCGAGGTGTTGGTGATGCTGCTGCGCAGGTGCATGGCGAGTTGCCGGATGAAGCTGAAGCCCGTGGTGTACGAGACGTTCTGGTCGATGCCCCACAGCTCGGCCGCCGAGTTCTTCATCAGGTTCACGCCCGCCAGCGTGTGCACCGTCGTGTTGCGGCTGCCCTTGACCACGCCCTCGTACGAGGCCTTGAGCACGGCCTCCTTGAGTCCGGCGTCACCGATGACCATCAGCCGCCGGAGGATCAGGAAGGCCGTGATCCGCGTGGCCTCGGTCGTGGACACGTCGGCCCAGATGCCGACGATCGTCTTGATGAGGACTTTCAGGAGCTTGCGGAATTGGAGGAGGTAGGGGAGCATGGGTTCGATCGAGGAGAGGGTGAGCTTCAGGGTCTGTTCGTCCGACAGGTTGGTCAGCAGCTGGTGCACCGACGAGGTGTGCGACTTGATGAGCGGCGTGAGCGTCTTGAACTTCTTCGAGTCCATCGACATCCGCACCTTGCCCGAGGCGCTCTCCTTGACGGGCAGGTGGTGCGAGAGCACCCGCGGGATGTTGTTGAGCGCCGTGACGAGCACCTGGTGGTAGACGTTCGAGTCGGAGATCTGGTACTTGTGCTCTTCGGTGCCCTCGCTGACGTAGGCCGCCGCGCGGAAGGCCAGCACCGCCTGGCGCATCGCCCGGATCGAGTGCTGCTCCTCCATCAACTTCTGCCACTTCTGCACCATCTCGAGGGTCAGCGTGTTGTCTTGCGTCTCCTCCTCTTCTTCCGCCTCCGCCTTGGCCTTGGAGCCCTTCTTCTTTTTCTTCGCGGGACCTTCCTCCTCTTCCTCCTCCTCGCTCAGCTGGTCGACCTCGGCGAGGTCACCGTGGTCACCGAAGTCGAGCAGCTCGGCATCGTTCTCCTTCAGGTACTTGTAGAATTCCGGGTCCTTCTCCTTCAATGCCTCGAGCTGATCCTTGTGCGCCTCGAAGTCGTCCGGGCCGCTGCCCTCGTCATCGCTGCCATCTTCTTCGGCGCCGCTGCCAGCAACCTCCTCCTCCTCCTCCTTCTGTTCGTCGGAGCGCTTGCGCTTGCCGATCTTGGGGGCGACGGCCTTCTTGCGACCCTTCTTGCTCAACTCGGCCGCCGAATCGGGGATGTCGAAGCCGCCCGCGAAGAAATCGTCGACGTTCATTTCCGCGAAGTCCTTCTGCTTCTGGACCTGGTCGGTGTCCTCCTCCGCATCGTCCTCCCGCCCCGCCCGCTCCTTCGCATTGTCGGCCTTACGCTTCTCCTTCAGGTGGTTGCGCTGCTTGATCTTGGCGGTAGCCTTTCGACGCTCGAGAACATCCTTCAAGTGCTTTTTCTCGAACTTCTTCGTGGACTTCTTCTGACCTCCAGCCATGATACCGGAATGTTCCCTTCACGAGGTTTTCGTGGAGAGAGAGATAGGTGTAAAATCGGGGGGGAAGAAATTCAAGAGATGAAAAGAATCCCGCGAAATCTCAGGGAACCCGGGAAAAAAAATCTGGAGAACGGGAAAAAAATACATGTTGCGGCAGAATCGAGCGGTGAGCGGCGACTTTCATCGGGTGACCGCCTTGGGGGGGGGGTGTTGGTTTCGTTTCCCCTCATGCGGGACACCGTCCAGTCAGTCCAGTTCGAGCATCACTGTCGGTCTGTCTGTCAATCGATCAAGACTTCCTCGCTTCAACCATGTATGCGCAACGGCCTTTGTCCTATGCTCCGACGCCTTACAGCTATACGCCCAACCCGGCGCTGGCTGCGTCCATCAACCTCGATGAGGTAAGCTAGAGCCGTACGGTCTGCTTGCTGGGTCGCAGCTGGCTGACTGACTGGTCACATTACGCAATGCCAGGAAGTGAAGCTAGCTTCTAGCTCGGCGGAGCGCGATCTTCACGAATCCCTAGCGGAGATTTACAGTATCATTGTCACCTTGGATGGCCTTGAGAAGGCTTATATCAGAGACGTGGTCACAGAATCGGAGTACACAGAGACCTGCACTCGCCTACTGAAGCAGTACAAGTCTAGCTTGGGAGATGATATCGTAGCCGGAGAATTCGTCGATCTCGAGACTTTCAAGCGGAAATGGGGAGTGAGTATATCCTCATGAACTCGGGCCATCCAAAACTGATTGTTTATGCGCATCTCTAGCTGGAATGCCCCCGTGCCACCGAGCGTTTACGAATCGGGCTCCCCGCCACAGTGGAACAAGCGACTCATAGTACCCCCGCGGCGAACATGGCCCCGGCAGCAACAGGTCCGCCAGGCGGCGCTTCTGGCACCTTGATCCTGACCGCCACCGAGAATTTCATTACCTTCCTCGATGCGCTGAAATTGAACATGGTCTCGAAAGATGCCTTGCACCCTCTGCTCTCCGAAGTGATCCAGTCCGTCAACAAGGTGACCGACGCGGACTTTGAGAACCGGGGCAAGATCATCCAGTGGCTGATCACATTGAATCAAATGCGAGCGACCGAGGAGCTCAGTGAAGAGCAGGCCAGAGAACTGTTCTTTGATATCGAGCAAGCGTACATGGGGTTCAAGTCGACTTTGGGCTGAGCCGGCCAATTGAGTTTGGAGGGGATGAATGTCTTTTATCTTACAGCATTGGTGCTTGGGCGTTTGGGGCTAGATACCAACCCAGTTTTCCATGATTTCTTCATGTCTAGATGGTGATTCCCAGAGCGTGTATATTTGATCAGATGCAAAACGTGCTTATCTGGTTATCTCGGGACGTGAAGATTTAACTGCGCCGCCGGAGCGGATCCGATCCGCGGAACAACGCACACCAGCCTTTCCTCTTTGGGCAATCTCGACTTTTTTTTTGCAGGCCCAGATCTTCTATCCCCATCGCTCATTTCGCCACAGATCCGGGGTTTATAAGAAAGAGAGCAGCTTCACCGTCTTCTATACCATTTAGTATCCCGTTTGGTGCAGCCAGGTCGTCCCTCCGCATACCGACATCATGATCAGCGCCGATCCCGACGAGCCTATTCACGGTGCGTTTGCTCCTCCACTTTAGCCCCTGATAGATAGGAGCGATAATGAACTGATAAGCCCGTCGCAGTGCTCGATCTTCCCCAGATCCATACTAAGCCCTCAGGCACCGAACTCATCCAGGCTCTCAGTCTCTTGACAACGAAGCCGCGAAGCTTTGGTCTCAAAGCCCCTGAAGCGGTGAGGGCGCAGGCCGTCCACCCGGCCGGTATCGCCCGCTATTTGACCTCGATCATCTCGAGTCCCCTGGCATGGCTCGACACCGAGGAGCTTCGAGAGGCTGTCTGGGACGCCGCTGCGGCTAGACTCAGCGAGCGCTCAGGTCGAACCGGTACGTAGGATGCAGCGTAGCTTGTCATTGTAGCCGTGATCATCACCACCGGCCGAGAGGGCTGGCTGGGTCGATAGAGTATCCGATCTGACACTCACCACACAGCAATGCCCGCCATGTCGCGAGTCTTC
This sequence comes from Aspergillus japonicus CBS 114.51, assembly GCF_003184785.1. Classification (NCBI taxonomy): domain Eukaryota; kingdom Fungi; phylum Ascomycota; class Eurotiomycetes; order Eurotiales; family Aspergillaceae; genus Aspergillus; species Aspergillus japonicus. The sequence continues at coordinate 243,388 of NW_020291678.1, forward strand.
ATGATCCCGACCTCCCATGGCGAAGAATACACGCTCACCTTGCACGAACCATCCCTGACGAGCGACAACCTGGGCATGAAAACCTGGGTCTCGTCCTACCTCCTCTCCATCCGCCTGCACTCCCTCCTCGAATCCCCCCCGCAACTCGTCCCCACCGCCACCACCACGCCGCAACTCCACCCCGAGCGCACCCTCCGCGCTCTCGAACTCGGCGCCGGCACCGGCCTCGTCGGCCTCTCCTTTGCGGCCCTCCGTGGCCCCTCCGCTAGCATCCACCTCACCGATCTCCCCGCCATCGTGCCCAACCTCGCGCACAACGCGGCCCTCAACGTCGAGCTGCTCAACCGCACCGGCGCAACGGTCACCACCGGCGTGCTGGACTGGTCCGTGCCGCCGACGCCCCTCCCCACGCCCGCCGAGCAGTACGATCTCATCCTTGCCGCCGACCCGCTGTACTCGCCCAACCACCCGAAGTGGCTCGTCGACACGGTCACCCACTGGCTCAGCCGGGGGCTCAACGCCCGCGTCGTGGTCGAAATGCCCCTGCGCGACGCGTACCTCCCGCAGGTGCAGGACTTCCGGCAGCGGATGGGTCAGCTCGGGCTAGCGGTCGTCGACGAGGGCGAGGAGGTCGGCTACGATGACTGGGAGTCGGCCGATGGCGGGGCCCTCGAGGTTCGATGCTGGTGGTCCGTCTGGGGGTGGAGTGAGAAGCTATAGCCGGTCTGCTTGCGCCCTCGGCTTCCACCTCTCACGGTTCCTCTTTCTCCTTTACCACCACCTCAAGTGGTGGTACAGGCAAAGCCACCCAGCGATTTATACTTCCACGACGTCACGAAAAACATATTCGCATCATACATAGCATCAACAGCATCAGCATCAGCACTAGCGACTACCACACGGCATCAAGCAAAGCGTGATAGAGATTATACATCGACTAGAGCGGATGAATTCGCACATTGGAGAGCCCGGTTTCACGGTCGCCAATCTAGAGCTAGGTAGAGCGTTTAGAGCGTTAGATATAGCATGTCTCAAGATTCGATATATAGATCTATCTGTTTCCCTTGTCACTCACTCACAGAAACAGAGATTATCGCTTATACCGTATACTTCGGAAGTGCCACACACCTCTCTTAAGATGTCGAGACAAAATGACAAGATGGATGTGCAGACGGGCAGGTCGTTCTGCGCTAAGTTTGAATCTGTTTGGTGTGTGCTCCAGAGCTTTAGGTTAGTTTGCTCAACGCGATGTCGGAGCACATCAGCCCGGGACTTGTGTCAGGTAAGCTTTGCTGGATGTCCTGCGTGAGGCTTTTAGAGGTCGAGAAGGGAGTCTGTGATTTAGCGTGCCCACCTCGTTTCCACATTGGAAAGGGCTTCCCACGCCTTCCCATTCCAAAGGTCCTATGACTGAGAACTCCTGTCTGTGCCTCTTCCTCTCGAAGCAAACTTTCTATGCCAGTTTTGTTTCCGGGTCCTTGAAGCACGCAGTGGCTCGATAGCTGCCGCATCATTGCTTCGTTGCACCTATTCCATCACATTGGCTGTCGAATATGGGCTTGGCATTATTGTCGGGGCCCACCCTTATACTTGCTGTCCAGGAGCCAAGGCTTCAGATAGAAGTAGGATAGGCTGTAGAGCAAGCACATTGGACTCCTAGAACGGTCCCGTAAAACGAATTCTTCGGTACGCTCTAAGGATTTACCTCTCTTCCTGACTATCTCCACTCGTTGTCTGCAGACTATACTGCAGGCATAGCCTTCCCACGTCCGCATACCTAGCACTTGGTATCTACAAGACCGGAACCAGCATCCACATCTGAAATGCCAGAAATCTCGGCAGCCACGTCTGCATGGGCGGCATCCCAGGCTTTCGTCAGAAGGGGCCCGTGGAGCCAATAGCCACCGCACGGACACTTGAAAGAACACAGAGCGTTCTTCAGATTGGGAATTGTGAGGTCGAACATAGGAAACACCTTCAGCTCTTCACATGAGATGAACCGAGTCTTTCCCGGTGCTGTGAAGGCTGCTGTCGCAACCTCGTCGGGTGCGATCGCCTCCCAGGAAGTTAATGACAACCACGGATCTGGAGAACCTACTTCCTTGGTCAATGGATAGGTTAGAGACCAGCGATTTCTGGCCTGTCTACCAAGGGCAGATTGCAGGTTGTCGATCTGTTTGGAAGCATCGATCATCGTGCGAATTTGCTTGGAGATTCTTGCAATCGAGAGGGTTTCATCATCTGGGCTCAGAGTCAGAGAAGAGATAAGGAAGCTGTTCTCGAGTACATTCTGATGGGCTGATTCGTCGAGCAATGCTGAAACCCTGATTGGGATCACAATGTTGAATGGCCGCCCCTTCGGCCCCGGGGAAGTTAATAATACCTGCAGAAATGTTGACGTTAACACACGTCAGGTTTCTGAAACTCATGCAACAAAACCTACTAATCGTGCTATCCAAGCTGTAAGTGTGTCATGTGTAGTCACCCGAATGCCTTGAGCTGAACAGTCGTCTCGCCATTTCCGAACGAGTTGCTCGGGCACATGCACTCTCCCGTCAATCCGCTCCTCGAAGAAGTATCGGAGTGTCTCCTTGATGAGACTCCATCCTGCGGTGATTGATCCCCTCACTGCATCTCCGATTGTGAACGCGCGGCAATCTTCGTCGACCATCGGCCCTTTGAGGCTTGTCGGGCCCCCCCGGCACTGACCTAGCTGCACGCTTCTTGGTCTCTTTCTCAAGGGGCCAGGTGTTCTTCCTTGTATGATATCACAGTATGCACTAATAATCTTGTTGAATCCTGGGAGAAGAGGGAAAGCCCCAACTACGTCAGCAAACTCTCCCCAGTTTTATATCAAGCAATCAAGCAGAGCATACCACCGCCATCGCAAAGTGAATGGTCAATATGAAATCCTATCACCGACCATCCCTCCATCCTGGTCACACTGATAACAAACACTCGGGGCCTCAGCTTTCCCAGGTCGACTTTCTTCGCTATTGATCTACAAAGAAGGCGGAATAAGAATGGCGTGAAGCATATAGAGCCCACGTGGTCGTATATACCGAGATCACGTTGTTCGATATTGATAGGTTGGAACCCAGCAATCGTAAAACTCATTTGATCATTGATTTCTCGCCGCTGGAGAGAACGTTTGGGATGAGTGCCTTATGATGAGACTTGTTTTTGGCAAATAACTCACTCTGATATCAACGGAGCCCTGCAGGATCGGCCACTTTTCCACCAGGGTATCGTAGCAGTTTTGCAAAAAGGATAGCTCGTATCCTTCGATAAAAGGAATATAGTAGGATATTTGGGCCAACAGCATTCCATGGAAATCCAGCTCATGCAGGTATTCATGGTGGGGCATTGTATCGTATCCTGCGTGTAGCGCGCTTTGCCGATCAAGATAGGAATGACAAGTGACGAGGTCCTACAGTTGTTGGCTGCTCGATATATGAATCTATGAAGGGTCTGGCCCTCATTCCAGGTTCCGGGGGCTTTCTTTTCGGTTTTGGTTTCCCATTGTCTGCGAGACTCGATAAGCTTTGCTTATGTAGCTCTGGTTCTCCGAGAAACAGGGATTGGGACTATCTGACATCATGGATGTAAATATGCTTCTCCGAAAGAGGTATAACTACGTCTCAAGGTTTGTGAAAAGGTGACATGTGTCAATTCGGGGTTCCTGTACAGAATGCTGTTGGGGTTAGGTTCAACCGGCACGACATTTACTTCATGGGCTCATTATGAGTTGGCGGAAAAAGCTTACCTACGCATGCCACCATCATGCTATACCATCTCGGCTACAACATCCGTGGGGATCAACACGGTGGCGACTATACTCAATGGTCGAGTCCTGGGCACACTAGACTCGGATGCTTCATATGCCTTGGAGGGCAGTCGCTCGCTTCTTGCGTGAAGTCCGCTGAAGGAATCTCTCTGGGATAAGGCTGCGAAAGAGTTGGGAGTAGACGGAGCACAGGAGCCTGTGTTCCTGGTGAGCTATTACTCTCTAGTCTCGGTGGTGTTTGAACGAGTTCAAGGTACAGGTGCCTTCTACAACGTTCAGCAAAATTGTGATCCTGGAGGTTAGGTGTTGGGTGTACAAGTTCGACGCATCCCGTAATCGTGATAACAGAGATGGCTTCGCATTGCACTAGGCCATCATTCGATGCCATAGGTCATCATTCGGCTGGAGCACAAGAAGCCAGTCCGATGACTGCCGTACGCGAAACAATACAGACCAATTATGATCGTTACAACATAAATAGATCTTGACCACAGGCTTTCAGATGGTCAAGGTATTCCGGAAGCATGATCCATCTGGATGTGTTGGAAATCAAGTCAACCATAGTTGAGAAGCGCAGATCGGAGGTTTCCCGAAGCTAGGGAGCAGTGCCAGTGCAATAGTGTCGCTGGAAGGCGCGCCTACAGTAAAAATGGGGATTAGCGTTAAGCCCGTCCGGATAGCCGCGGATTACCCGGGGAATAATTGAACTGCCTCCTTGTTCCTGCCGGGAAAAAAGGTTATTCTCCCAACTTGTCACACCGCAGCCCGGAACCTGGCCGAGATGATAATCCATACATGGTAATTTGGTTCTTCTGTTCTCTGCTTGTTTCGGAGTCTGCCGTCAGTTTTCACCGGTGAGCATTATTGGATGTGATCAATCGTATGTGGTATTATGCTAATCTAGTCATGAATCGTAAGGTCTGGTGGAAAAATTGCAGCACTCAATATAATCAATCAGCGCATCATGCGTCCTCCCCCATCATCTCTTCGGCATTCCGCCGGAATACTCGATCGGCCAGTCCAGGCACATTTTCGCACAGGTGCAGACACGTCTCTGTGAATGGCTCAATGTCCATCCCGGCAAAGCGCGTATGAGGCCAGTCGGTTGCATAGAGGACTCGGTCAGGCGCCACGCGCAGGAATTCTCGCGCCATTACCTCCAGATCGCGGTATTGTCCATCCTTGCTGAGACGGTACGGAGCGGAGATCTTGACGTATGTCTTTCCAGCTTGGAGGAGAGATATCAAAGAAGAAAACCCCGCCAAGCTGTATGGATCGAATGACGCCGCACCTTGCAAAGGGTTGTCAACTGTTGTCAAATCCGGGCTTCCAAAATGATCAATGCACAGCTTGACGCCTAGCTGAGGGACTATTTTCTCAAGGATCGGGACCGTTTCCAGCGAAACATAGACTTGGATGACCCATCCGAGGGGCCGGATGACCTGCGCATGTTGCAATAGCATTTCTGTCAATTCACGTTCATCAAGCACCGTGTCGACCGATTTCAGGTTCACCCGTACGCCCCGGACGCCCATTGAATGCCAATCTGCGAGTGTCTGGGAATCGATTGTTGCCGGATCAATCACCACAACCGCACGCCCACGGGACGGCCCCACGTGTCTGAGTGCCTCCAAAAGACAGGAATTGTCCGTTCCGTATATTGATGGCTGGACTAGAATGATCTTTCCTATCCCCAGAGATGATTCGAATGCCATAGCCTCTTCGATCGTATGCTTCGAAGGCTTGTACACCGCGTTGGGGGAGACGGGGAAGCGCTGCGGGTCAACGACGTGCATGTGCGTATCCCATGTTCCTTTAGGTATGCAATGCTTGATCGGAGAGGCACGTGTAGTGACTCTGCGTAGATCTCTGTTGTGATAACTGCTCTTGTCTTGTTTGAGCGATGTAGTGCTGAGTAGAACTCGGGTGTTGCCGAAGAGACCAGCCCTGGGCTTGAAGTCTGTGAGTACTTTGGTCATAGAGGGCAAAATCATGATACGTGACGCGAAGGGCAAATGAAAGCTGTCAAGAGGACGTGAGGTTCGACTCGGGACAGTATGAACTCACGAAGGTCGTGTCTTGCAGCCTACCCACTACTCCCTTTATAAAGCACGCCTGTCGAGACATGATTGACATGAAAAAAAAAAGTACTGAAACCGCGAACCGGGAGGGGAATCCCCCGTTCGGCAACAATAGTTGTGGATACGTAAGGGATCACGGCATACTCCGCATCGGCTTGCCGACTGTTTTATAGACTACTGGAGACGGCCCCAGCTCGGCCTAGGCAATAGTTAGAGGCCAAGAGTAAGGGAGCCAAAGTAAAATATATGGACGGAGTTCGCGACCCACAAGAACAGGGCTGATCACAATAAGTATTCTCACTTCTCAGTGATTGTGGGAACCCCAGGAGGGGTAAAGAGGTCGGACTTTGACCGCGAGCTAGATGAAAAAAAGGGATCTGAGAGGGAAAAAAGGCCAATGATTACATTCCATATATCCGAAGGAAGATCCGTGACTCGTGAGAGTGAGACTAAATTGTTCGCGGACAGTTCCTGGAAGAAGTGGCACCTGCCGGTGGATGCTGGCGGTGCGAGCCGCCGGGTGGCATTTTTCCGGTTATCACTCGGAACTTGGAAGTATTGGGAGCAGACGCCTCCTATCAATCGTAGCGACCAACGAAAGAGTTTCGTAAAGCCTGTTGATCAAAGCATGGTGCGCTGGGCGCAGAAAAGTCATACAAGGGTGCACATGAGATGCAGAGAATTGGTACAAGAGACACCGTCACAATACAATGGAGCCTTGGAGGGAGAGAAGGAAGGCGGAAGTTGACCGAGAGGCAGAAAGTCACGCCCCCCCCCGCGGAGTGGAGTGGATAATTTCTTCCCCCTCTCGACCTCATCTCGGCTCCTCGTCCACTCTAATCTCGTCGCCTAAATTGTGGTCATTCATAGTGTGGCCCTGGCCAAGTGTTCCACTCTCAGTGACTGGAGCTTTCCCCGGATTTTCTCTGATCGGCCTTGATATCTTGTTTTCATCATTATATCCTTAATTGTCCTGGGCTGGTAGCCCGTCTCCCCGCGTTGACGTCGCCTGGCGCCATTATGGGATGGGCGGCCCTCGACTGGTCGCGGTGGACTACTAATCCCTTCTACGCCTTGGTCATTCTTATCATCGCATGTGGAAGCATTCCCAAAGGTATCGTTCCCCAATTGCTATTGCTCCGTTTGGACTCGTCATCGACTAACCGCTTGGGCTCTGCGCTGCAGGCTACGATGAGGGCGGCTTTAGCGCCAGCACCAAGCTCGAGTCATTTCAAATCGACTACAATTTGGTACGGTCTCACTGGGAACATGATGCTGCTGGACTGGCCAGCCGCAAAGCCAATATTACGTCTTTCAATGTGCTAGGAGCAGCTTTTGGCGCCTTATTCTCTCTGGATTTGAACGACCGCCTCGGCCGATTGCCCGCCTGGCGCTTGGCTTGTCTGGTCTGGGCATCGGGTCTGTTTGTTCAAATCTTCTCGTCGGGGATTTATGGACTGTTGCTCTTTGCCAGAATATGGGGTGGTCTCGGAGCGGGCGCGTTGACAGTGGTCGCTCCGTTGTATCTCTCGGAAATCGGTGGGTGATCGCTCGATCGCTTGAGCGCTTGGAATGTTGAATCTGGACAGAACTAATTGTGCTTAGCTCCTGCGAAGACCAGAGGCTTGGTCGTGAGTACTTTCATGGTCATTTTACTACTTATTCTAGCCATGGGTAGGATAAACTCCACTACCCACCTTTGTGCCAATTGTGGTCTAATGATGGAACTCGACAGGCTTCTTCATCAATTATGGCGCTACATTGCACATGGCTGCCACCCGCACGCAATACCAATTGGTGCAGTCTATCCCGCTAATACCTGTTGGAATAGCCTTCTTCGCCTCCTTCATGGTTCCGGAAACACCCCGCTACCTAATCTCACAGCAACGCTATCAAGAAGGACGTACCGTCTTGGCTCGTCTTCGTGGCAAGCATATCACCGATCCTGGTGTGGAAGATGAATTCAATGCCATCAATGCCCAAGTGCGAGAAAAGGCAGCAGATCTGAAGTCGGTTACACACTGGCAAGCATTCAAAGAATCTCAGAGAAACCCAAACTATCGCCAGCGGTTTTGGCTTCTGATGATCATTCAAACAATAGCGCAATGGACCGGGGGTAACGGAATTACCTACTATATCGCCACTATCTTCCAGTACGCTGGCGTCACTGGAAATGCCAACTCCTTGATATCTTCTGGCATCTATGGAATCATCAAACTTGTCTTTACCATGGCTTTTACATGGGGTTTGATTGATTACCTGGGTCGCCGCCGCTGCACCTTGGCTGGGCTTTCTCTCCAGCTGGTTGCCCACATCTACATGGGCATTTACATGGGTCTCCGACCCGGTTCAAGCAACAATCAGTCGGCCTCCAATGCCGCTATTGCCTCCGTGTTTGTATATGCCATTGGCTGGTCCATCGGACTTTGCACTGTTCCCTATCTTTACGGAGCGGAAATTTTCCCCACCCGCATCCGTAATGTTTGTTACGCCCTGAGTATGACGCTACATTGGTTCTTTCAGTTCGCCGTCGTGCGGGTCACGCCGAATATGTTTGTCTCCTTGCATATCTGGGGTGCTTACCTTTTCTGGTCCATCATTTGCTTTTCGGGACTCATCATCCTTGGTGTATCGATGCCGGAAACTAAAGGCGTTCCCATGGAGCGCATGGGCGATCTATTTGACTACCCGTGGTACTTACGCTGGCGTGCCAAACCGAAAGATGTCTCAATCGCTTCGTCCTCTGCAGCTGATGCTAGCTCTTATACCGCACTCCCGGGTCAATTTGACCAGAAATATGCCAACTTCAAGGATCGACATTGCCAACCTTGAGTCAAGTGAGACTGACATACCCTTCACCAAATTATATATTAATTTACATCTTATGTGCTGTGAAAAAAAATATCTACTTCTTAAAGGTTTTCCTCATCTCTTGTCTACGAAGTGACATTTTACACTACACCTTCCGATACCACACTATTTTCGTTGTATCATGACAGAACTAGCTGATGCAGAGACGCTTTGCATGGTTACAAGTACAAGCAGAAAGGTCTGTCGTATATCCATAATTATTCTACACAAGTATAACCATGCACAAAGCGACTTGTGTTTAATCAGTCGATCCGACGACGGGCGTATGATTCTCAGAGTAAGGCTGCAAGCGATAGATGATTTCTTCATGTTCCTCGCTCTCGGCATAGAATAGCGAATCCATGCTCATGTCATTCCCTTCCATCCCACCAAAAGGATTCTCATTAAGCAGTACGCGTACCACTTCAATATGGCCTTCTCGAGAAGCCTCAATCAAGGCTCTCCAGGCATGATCCTTTCTGACTTTGTCGGAGCCAAGATAGAGCTCCAGGAACAGCTTGACGACATCGCTCTATAACCCAAGGTTCGCTGCAAGAAACAAAGGGGGATACTCTGCTTGCTGCTGCTGCTGCAACAAAAAGAGGAAGCTCCTATGGAAGCGGAATCTCCGCCGTCTTCTTCCACCTTTAGAGGAGAGGCCGTTGAAATCGACAGGCCGATTGTCTTCAAGAAGCAGTTTCAGTGCATAATCTTCTCAAACGGGAGACTGAACGTGGATGTTTCTAACACGGGCATTGAAAGGTTCGCAGCAGAACAATATTTGACTCTCGCATTTATCGAGGAGTTGTGACTCCACACGGAAGCGATCAAACTGTCTCAGTAGTCGAAAACTCTGGGCTTCAGTCATTTATATCGATTGTTGGATTGCGGGGCTTTTCCCGGGGAGGCGATTGAGGCTATGTTTACAGCCACCGGATTTTGGATAGTGGGACCAAGCTTATTGTTCAACCACTGGCAGGCCTGACATGGCCATACGGCCTAGAGACTTTCTTTACTCGCGGCAAATGCTTGCTACTGCGGGTTCTCATTCGAGCAGCGTCCGCTACTAGGATCGAGATTTATAACAGCAACGACGATCAGCGGCCTGGCTTATATTGCAAGATACATGAATGAGGCCTTTCTATCATCTACGTACAAACGGGGAAACGAGATTCGCGTGTTCAGTGGAAACCTCAAAACAATCAAGTGAGATAAGCGAACACTGCAGGATGGTGGCGTCGCTCATGGTCGGAGGCCCAATTTAATTCGGTCACACATATGCACGTGTAGGTTACCGCGGACTGCCTCACCTCTTCGATCTCTTCGCTGCCCCATCTGCCCGTGGCAAAGCAAGCAGTCACCCCCAGGCTTAGGGCTCTGGAAGACCTCTGACTGTTCTTTCCTAAGAAGGTGTCGCTAGCACAGAGTCGAGTCAAGGTTGAATGGATGGGTCCTGATGCATCCTTGTTAAGGATCGGTCTTTGGAAGTTGGTGAGGGAAGGAAGGCTCCGGCTCTCTGACCATCTCCTGCACGTTCCCAACTCGTCGGAAACCCTCAAATTGTCCTGGACGGTTCTCGCCATCAATCAAAGCCCATCACAGATGAGACTCTAGGTTAGTTACTTAGGTTTCTGAAAAGAAACTTTCTCGAGATCATCCTATGAGCTTCATGGTCATGTCCTAACACCCCTCGACCACCTCGAGATTACGGCCAAAGCCATAACGAACAATGAAAGTAGGGTTGCTACTAAGCCGGCGGGTTGGTTTCACACGGTGGACGGTCCTTCCCGGCCATGGAACCGGCCCTCAGTCGGGGGCCACGGGTTTCGACCTCGATAAACACCGATGAATTGTATTGATGGAAAAGGCTGATGTACCGTACTCCCGTAACTGATGCCTTCGCAGCCGCCAATGTTCTAGCCACAGCAGTACATTGCAGACCAAACCAACCCATCACTGAGCCCTGAACATTCTGAGTTGTCCTTGGAGGATGATCTGACCTGAGTATATCAGCACCCATTTCCAGTAAGCAAAACAAAACAAAAAAAAAGAATTGCGTTAGTTCGTGACACAAGCCCTACTTCTACTTAGAAAGTGTAATGCTTCAATGATCTGCTACATACCTGTTCTGACATGCTCGAGCCGAGAACTTCCGGATATTCCTTGTCCCCGGCACTGCTGATGTCTTCGTGAAAATTCACTCCGTTTTGTCAGGGCACGCCGCGTCACTTGGGACTTTGTATGCTCACCGATTTGGGAGCTCGATTCAGCTCACAAAATCTTCAAGCACTGCGCGGCAGTAAACTTACCAGCTGCTTATTCTTGTACTCAAAATAGTAACTGTTCGCGATAGGAAAATAAGACGGTCATGCTCCTAACCCTATTTTGCAGATAACCCTTGTATACTTGAAAGCTTCAAGAAGCAACATTCTTACAGTGCTGGATATGATGATAAATGTGTAGCTAAGTGATAATTTAATGATCCGAACTAATTAATCATTTGAGCTTTTCTCTAAGTTCATTCCTTGAATGTGATGGTATAAATGTTGTTATCTGAGTCTACAGAATTATCAGCATGCTTTCATGTGAGCTCTCACTCTAACACGACGAGAGATTATCTCCTCCCTTAATAACCCGCTTGAGTCTATGCGATCCATGCCTTGGTAAAGCGAAATATATGCATCACTGTCGGTTCCATCCGTAGTCAACAGCTGGGGTCATGTTCGTCGTCATCGGCTCCGCGTACGAGAAAGCCTCGAAGACCTCGGGTGTGATCTCGTAGGCACCCGGGTTATCGAGCGTCATAACGGCATTAGGCATCCCGCCTAGCACGTGCGTGTTCGCCATCTGCGGCACGTTGGTCTGGGAGAGCTCGAAATCGGCCACTGGTTGATGATAGGTAGAGGGGGGGAGACTGGTTGCTGCGCCTGCTGTTGTCAAGCCTGCAGGATGAAGGAGATTGGATGCCATAGGTTGGTTGGAGTGTTGGGGCTGGTGGGCGGGAGATAGACGGCTTGGAGTATTAGAAAGACTCGCTGAGATTGAGGAGCTGTGCGAGGTGTGCGGTCGGGATTGAGGTTGGGATTGAGATTGAGGGATATTCTGTGACGGTTCGGGCTGTGGCAGTTGAGACAGTGGCGGAAGGACGATGTGAAGGTCAATTTGGAGCTTCTGAAGCTCCTGGTAGATGAGGCTGAGAGCTGTGGTTATGACTATCATGGCAAAGGATTAACTTGTGTGGATTTTATACGCCTGATTTAAAGATAAGCATACCAGGATTTGAGCCCTTCACCCTCTCCAGTGCGTATATGCAGAACTTGAGCTTATCAAGGGTGCCCTGAGCGGCATACTTCAGGGCCTGGATTTCCAAAAGATATATGGATGCCGCGGTGTAGACGCTGTAGGCGAGAGAGAGGACCACATGTACATCACCGAATGTGCGACGGTATAGGTCGTAAAGTGATAGAATGGTCGTTGCGGACGTCATACATTGAACAAGGTGGCTCTTGTCGTAAGACTTGTTTGCCTTAGAGCAAAGAACTGGTCGATGCAGTAGGATGTTGATGGTATGGTATAGGCAACTGGAGGGGGTACTCGTGGTCAGTAATGGCCGCAGGAGCTCAGAGTGAAGACGTACTTTAGTGTTACAATGTGGCTGGGAGGGGAATATGGTGGGAGGTCTGTAGCCTGCAGCTTCAGAAAATGAGGTAGATCATCCCACCAGTCAGCCAGGTTCTTAGCCTGTTCCTGGATGCAGTCATAAAACTCCGCCTCAGTGACCTGCCGAATGGGGTCGTAGATGTGGATAAGAATCTGGTTGAGGATCTCGGCTAGACCGCACATCTTCATAAAACATGAAGTAGAGTGGGCTTGAGTAGGTGGATAGTGCGTGCCATCGGGAAACTCGACACCGTGAGGTGTCCAAATCTCAACCTCTGCCGTATCATCCAAAATTGTTCTCGGAGGGCTGACGCGAGATTGTTGCATGGTCGGAGCTCGTCCGAAGTACAGACAGATCAGCTTATCCCAGAAATAGCAGCTCCAGAAAAGACGGTTCCTGATCTCAATGTCTTCGTCACTCAGGTGCGCGCTGTCGGAATACTTGCGGCTGTCAATTGAAATTCCCAGATCATCCAACATGCGAAAGGCCATTCCACTGTATAGCCATGCCTGAGTTCGATTGCCTCGTCCACATTCCTGAGCACTGAGAAGGAGCAGGGTCTGGATGGTAGGGATATCAAAGCATCCTGCTTTTAGAGTGTCATAGAGACCTGTCACGGCACGATGCGAGAACTGCGCACCGCCTTGGAAGGAATCAAGGATCGGACCAATCTTCGGTTCTGCCTTGCACCATCTTACGGAATGGGAAAGTATGGCGTTGAGGAGAGCTTCGGAGAAATAGGGGCCGTTGATTTTCATATCACCTATCACACTGTCAGTTACGCATTCTTGTTATGCTGAGAGGACGGCGACAGACGGGTGAAAGTAGGTCGATAGACGAAGTTGAAGAGCGGTTGAATCCAGCACCAGTGCGAGTCAAGGAGATATTGGAATGGTTCCTGGGGTGAGATGTCTGTCAGTTTAATTTCTGCCTCGGTGAAATGCAAAGAATCTTACCGGCATGGTCGCCAGCTGTTCATAGGCACGTTCCCGCCATGCATTATTGATCAGCCTTTCTTTGCGACCTTCCAGGTGCATAGCCAGGTGGGATGTTGAAGCAGCCTCGGTGACAACACCACTTGGAAGCTGGAATAGACTGGTTGGACCATGAAAGGATATTCGTCCATCATGCTCGACCTTCAGCCCCTCGAAGTCTCGGGTGAGATTCTGGTCATCGTCTTCCTCCTCTTTTATGCGAGTACGCCTTCCCGGACTTGCGCTAGATTCGCCTATGGAAGCAGAAGAAGCCCGAGAAGCCCCTTTCAGTCCCACGGGCTCCAAAGTTTGTTGGCTGCGTAGCTTGGTAAGCGCATCCTCCAGCTGCGCCACTCGCGCTTCTAGCTGCTTCGTATATGATAAGGTCGGAGCTCTAAGAGCAAGAAATCAGTAAAGATCGATGATCTGCTGAAAGATGCAGTATGAACGCGTGGGGGATACAAGCAATCGGCAACAGGAAGCACTGGGGGGAACTCACAGACTATAGACGCAGGCTTCCCCGCGTGCTGCACACCGTGAACATGATGGGCTAGCCCCATTGCATTTAACCTAGCCGAACATGATCAATAAGCAGTCTTAACAGCTAAGCCATGAGAGCCATTCAAGCTCGGTCTTAGAGTGATTGGAACTTAATCTCGGAGGTCACCCGAAGGCTGGGACGAGGGGGAGGGGGAGGGGGAGGGGGAACCCACCTTTCGCTTGCGACAAGCCTCGCAGGAAAAGGCGCTTTTCCGGGGAAGGTTGGTCTTGGCTGGCACCTCGGCCATATCCGACTGCTTGGATTCTACGACCATGGAGTGGGATACTCCTGGCAAACCATGAACGAAGAATCGAGGGGCACAATTCCCTCCATGTGTAAAGAAGAAGAGGGGAAAAAATCGGCGCTGGCGCGAAGGGAGAGCGGGGGTTGGAGTAGGAGGAAAGAGAAGGCGAGAGAGCGCGGCGTGAGTGCGGCGTGAGTGGGGGCAGAAGCGCGGCAGCGTGACAAGAAACCCAAAAAAACCACAGCAATTGAGGTGCGGTGGTGGGCGCACTTTATTTTCAGACTGGGTCGGCCGTGGGGCGATTTGATGATGGCTTGATCTCAATGGGCTTTTTGCACCAATTGGCGTCCCATCATTCTCGCGGTAGTTGTGGCTGGACCCGGATGGTTATCGTTCCTGGCCTAATGTGTGCTCTCTAGCGTAAGACCTTGATTGTGCGATCCTTCGAAGTGTGAATAGGCAGATTGTAGGGTTGGAGGCATCGGGATGCGAGGTGGGATTCGGAATGACGATATGAGTCTGTCTCGGAGGGGATTCAGGCACTCTCAGCCAATCAACAGCCCGACACCGGAGCTAATACGCCCGTGGCGGCCACCAGAATCAGGCAGACCCTTTCGGGGTCGGCGCCGATTTAAGCTTAAAAGGCCGCAAAGGGTTAGGGCTGCGTTAGTCAGCGGGTCGATCATCCGGGCTAGAAGTGAAGCTATCATCTTCGATCATATCAGATCGATAATAATAATATATTACATGGGATATCCTCCTATATACACATGGCGCACTATCAAACAAATTGCCGCTCTAGCTGTACTAGCAGCCCATGCACATCATCCACCGGCAAGGGGACAGCCCGAGGATTCTGCAGCGCGTTCTCGCCAAAGCATTGAGTGACGGCTGTCTGCAGCCTCTCTGCGTTCCGATCAGACTTGCTTTGCAGCTGACCGGTGATGTCGACCGTGATGCGGCATGCAGCAGCATCCTTGGGCCCCATGATGAAAATCAGGTTGTATTTCATCTGCTTGGCCCGTTGAATCTTCTTACTCAGGGTCTGGCTGCTAGTGTCCACATCGATGAGGAAAGTCGAGTCGGTAAAGGATAGAGGTTGAGGGACCCCTCCCGTCTGATCCGGCTGAAGGGCGCGAAATCCGGAGATCTTGGCAGCAGCATCCTGTGCCTTTTGAACCACCGCCTCATCCTGGTTGACAGTGAGGATAATCCCCTGTCGCGGAGACAGCCAGAACGGCCAGCGGCCAGCATATTGTTCAATCAGCAATGCCAGGAATCGTTCCAGCGAGCCGAAGTTGGCCCGGTGGATCATCACCGGTGTCGCCCTGCCGGGTGTCTCCGGGTTATAGTCCGGCTCGCCTTCAGCCACCTGGTATTCCAGTCCAAATCGCTGGGGCAGGTTCATATCAAGCTGGATTGTAGAGAGCTGATGATACTTGCCAGCCTGGTCCTGAAGCTGAATATCGATCTTGGGTCCATAGAAGGCGCCATCGCCCTCGTTCAAAGCCCACTCTCGACCGGTATCGTTGAGTGCTTCGCGGAGCTGGCTTTCGGCGCTGTCCCACAACTCCAGGCTCCCAATAAAGTCCTTCTCTGGTCTAGTGGAGAGAGCCAACCGGTATGGCCCAAGTCCAAAAGTCGTCATTACCAAGTCCACAAAGCCGAGCGCTGAGGCGATCTCTCCTTTGATCTGCTGTGGCCGGCAGAAAATATGACCGTCATCCTGGTGGAACCGGCGAACACGGGTGAGGCCACTCAAGGAGCCTGAGATCTCGTTGCGATGAAGAGGGCTAAAGTCGGCGTAGCGGATGGGAAGTTCGCGGTAAGAATGGGTCTGCGATTTGAACAACAGACAGTGCCCAGGGCAGTTCATCGGTTTCAAGCCATAGGATTCATCCTCGCCCGCCTCTCCCTCCGTCTCTCCCGTAGCTCCGCGGCCGCGGACCTCGTACATATCATCCTTGTAATTCTGCCAGTGGCCCGACACTTCCCAGAGTGAACGCTTATATATTGTGGGAGTTAGGACCTCGCGGAAACCGTACTGGAGGTATTGTGTGCGGAGGAAGGTGATAAGTTTATTGATGATATGTGTGCCATTGGGAAGAAAGAGCGGCGATCCAGGACTGTAGATGGAAGTGGTGAAGAGGTCTTGGGCGGTTCCCAGCGCGCGATAATCGGCCGAGGTCTGGGCTTGGTCGGATTTGGGATCAGGGCACGATGAACAAGGCCGCGACGACGTGGAGGAGAGCCATTGGACTCGCGTGGATGGCCAGCGCACGAGCGATGACCTGTGTAGTAGGTTAGTTCGTGAGAGCGATGCCTGCCGTAGCAGGGGAGTTAATTGTCGCATGGTGAGGAGCTCAGGTTGGAAAGTTGAGCAGTTGAAGCTGGAGGATTTTCCGCGGCCGCCCGTGACTCGACGCGATCGGCCCGATTTGGCATCGCGTTCCCGTGACGGATTGTCTCCCCCCACCATCGACCGCGTCCTGAAGACGATCCTAGATCTATACTATACCTATTGCCTAGACCCTCCTGATATTGAATGTTGCTGATGATTATGATGATGATGATGAAACAAGTGCCATGCTTGTGAAATCCTCTTTGTGAAAATCGGATATCGCAGCTCAACGCTACAATTATCCTACGACTACTGCGGAAAGCTTCGAGTCCAAAGACCTGAGATAGCCCTTGTTATTCACTGCATTTCTTCTGAGATGCGCTAGCGCCTAAACGATACGAGATTTCAACCACTGGCTCGACGACCGTTGTCGTCGCCGTGGTTGAATCAACAAAGTAACACTTATCGCGTCTCTCCTTACGCCTCCTGCAGTTTTTGAGTTATTGCAAGCCTCTGTCCCAAGGGAGGCTGCAGATCTGCCACGTTCTAGGCCTTGCTGCTCAGATCCATAACCATGTCCAAACACTCACGACCTCAGGATAGCTCCGTCTTAGGGGAGTCATGGGTCATCGCGCCGGCACGGTTTGCAAAGGAGCCCTCAGCCAACAAAAACAAAGAAAACAACGACAACAACAATCATCAGACTGAGGCTTCCGACACAACACCGCGCCCGACCAAGAGCCACCATGAGAATCTGACGGAATCGATATCCACCTCGTGCGAGTCCATATCGGGACCAGATCTTATCATGCCGTCGATATACGAAGCTCCGATCTGCGAGGGGTCCTGGATTGCACCAACTGCATCTCCTCCACGCGCTCTCCGACGCAGACACCAAGCATCGTCCCCATCACCAACCAGAAACTCGACGCAGGGTCCTTCAGCTGTAGCGACAGAAAGCGCGCCGCCCATGGTCGCACAGCATGAAACCATCAATCGTCGCCCTCTCTTCACTCCTCCCAGTCGCGGGTTCATTCTGCGCATATTGCTGAACGTGCTCCTCATCGCTGGCATCTGCCACCTGCTCATCCTCCCCGAGATCGTCCAACAACACCAAACCCTCTGCTCCCTCCCGGCCCTGGCAACCCTCTACCCGGTCAGCTGCATCCCTCTCTACCTCCAGCCCAACCACATCAACAACAACAGGCCCGCCTCAATCTCAGCCCAGACGCCCTTGGAGACCCTCCTCAACAACACCCTCCAGACCATGGCCCCGCATAGCACGACCCTCAAACACACCGAATCCAAACTGCGTGACATCCACCAACTCCTCAAGAAACAGTACCCGGGGAGCAAGCACGAGCTGGACCTGGAATTCTCCGGCTGCCTGGAAGCCACCCGCACGGCCACCCGGCGCTTCGACTCATTGCACGCCGACATCCGATCGGCAGTGGACAGCTTAATCGCCGCGCGGGGCAGCGGCAACGGCAACGGCAGCGGTCGCGGCTCGGCGGCGCCGGCGCCGGCGACAACCGCCAACACCTCACCGGACGCGCGTCTCTCCACCACGCAGCTCACGCGCCGGGAACAGTACGTCGATCAACTGACGTCGCGCATGCAAACCAAGGCCGACTCGCTGCTGGGGGACTTCGCCACCCTAGACGATCACTTGGAGTCCATCGCCGGTGTCGTCAAGCGGGAGACCAATCGACGGGCGGCCCGAAGGGGAAATGATGATGGTCATCGCCAGGGTCCGGGGTCGTCGGGGCTCAAAGGCATGGTCGGCGCATTGTTCGGGGGTGGAAGTAGTGCGCGGTCGCAACCCCACACCAACACCAACACCAAGTATCATGAGGATAATGATAGCAATGACCACCACGATGGCCAAGATCATCACTCCCCTCAACCGCCCGCATCAAGCTCCCCCCACCACCATCATGGGTACCCGCAACCTCCCACCATCTTCCAAGAGGCAGCGACCCGCCATCAACCGGTCATGGACGTGATCAAGAAGCTATCGGACGGGTTACAAGGCCTCCAGAATAGGAAAGGGGTCATGTTTCCCTCTTGAGTGTGGGTTAAGGATGGCGTGGATATGAATGCGTCTTTCTCTCAACCGCAACCGCAGAAAGTAAGACATGGGTACGTCATACCACGGTCCTCCATACCCTGGCATGCATTTTTGATATCACGATCGACATGAGAAAAACCGAGAACAAAACTCGACCAAAAAAAAAAAAAAACCTGATACGTCTTTGCTAATCGCGACACGCAATCATGATTACGATCCCACGGGAAATTCCACAAATGCACGCGGCTTTGTACTCATGCCAGTCGGATCCCGAAAGCCCCATACCTTGACATCAGTTTGTTTCAGAGCTACAGTACACACATTTGACGCCAGCGATGCTCCATATCCATATGCATAGGGCCAAGAGAATTAGTCACCCCCACATTTTCCAGGTCCATCAATCAATTGATACAATTTACGAATACCCATGTACGCTCCACTATCTAGATCGTAGAACCAACCCTATTACAGCAAGCCGTCAATCTCGATAAGATGATAATATTACTATTACTAGCAAAAGGCTACCTTTCTCGCTAGAAAAGCACACACGCCAATAAGCAAGACAAACAGGGAAATCACATGAGCAAATTGAAGCGCTCCAGTAGAAGAAGGAAGCATGTTTGCTCGAGCAAAAGCGAGAGTCACTTGGAGATGTGTGAAGAAAGTCGTCAAGGCTCAAGACCCGAAAAAATAACGAGCTCTTGCCCTCCGTCCAAGAGAAAGTCAGACACAAGAATTTCCCAGCTGTCTAATCTAGCTTCCAGTTCCCAATTGTCAAAAGAAACAATGTATAGAACCAAAATCAAAGAAAACGAAGAGTTCAGTGTATCCATGTCCTCCCCTTCTTGCTTCCAGTCTTGATTCTCCAAGCAATCCAACTCAGATTATGTACAAACCGTACAAGTACAGATCCAGATAAAAGTGGTGTAAAGTTATGCAGCGAAGATGATTAAGCAAAAAGATAAAGGGTCTGGGGGGGTGATGACGCATGACGGTGTGTAGAGATGGCATGCAAAATCAATTCCACCAAGAAATGATTTTACAAGCACAGCATAGCGGAGAAGACACCGAGGAGCATGGCGCCCACGGAAGTGGTGACGGTGGAGGCGGCACCGGTGAAGAGACCGCTGGCAGAGGCGGAGGCGGCAGCCGCAGCGGAGGAAGAAGCGGCAGCGGCGGAAGAGGAGGCGGCAGCACCAGCACCGCCAGCACCGCCACCAACCACACCGGAGGAAGCAGCGGCAGCGGGAGTGGAAGCAGCAGCAGCCGAGACAAGGGCACCAACTCCGGCGCTGTTACCAATGACACCACCGGTAGCGCTGGCACTGACGGAAGCACCAGTGGAGGAGCCAGTGGAAGAACCGGCGCCCGAGGCAGAGGAGGCAGAGGAACCAGCGGAGGAGGCAGAAGAGGCAGCGGCGGAGGTGGAGGAAGAGGCAGCAGCAGAGGAGGAGGCTCCACCAGTGACGTCGCAGCCGTCCTTGTTCACAACAATGCTGCTGTAGCTACCGGTCTTGTCACCGTAGGTGTAGCTGCAGCCAGGGTTGTTGTTGGTGATCGAAACAGACTTGACGTACATGGTGAAAGGAGCCTGGCTGTAGTCGGTCTCACCACCAGCCCATTCAATGGTTCCAGCGGCGTTGTCGGAGTCACCACCGGCCCAGATACCGATTCTCAGGTTCATGGGGGTCTGGGGGAAGCGAGTGCCGCTGGAGGCGTCGTTGTAGGCCAGAGTACGGACCAGGTTGCCATCGACGTACCAGTTCAGAGCAGTCTCGGTCCAGTCGACGGTGTAAGTGTGCCAGTTCTCCTGAGGAGAAGAGATTCCAACCCAGGTAGCACGGTCATAGGTGGTAGTGTCACCCTTGCCGAAGTAGTTGGTCTCAATCTGGGTAGTGTCACCGCCCAGAGCTTCCTACAAGCACCAGTGCAGTTAGTTGGGCAATTCACGCAGCATGAGGTTATGCCAATGCGAGTAGGCAGGCGTGAGAAAGATGGAGGAAGGCAAAATAGAAGGGGATTAAAGTGTGTGCAGGCACAGGATTTGGAGAGGGAAGCTCACCCAGTCAACCTCATCCAGGTCGTCCGACTCCAAGACAATACTGCTGACGATACCAGTACCGCTGGCAGCCTTCATGACAACTTCAGCTCTGCCAAAGAAGAAGTAGAAGTTGGTCTGAATGGTGGGAGCTTGGCCCCTCTGGTTGATAGTGAACGCAGCACCATTCTCATCAAAGGTGACGTTGTTAGCAGTGGCAGTCCATCCAGCGAAGGAAGATTCGCCCTGGGTGAAGTCGGAAGAAAAAGTAGAGGAGCTCAGGGCCGTATCAGCAGGGCAAGTCTCTGTTGCACAGGGTTAGATGGGTAAATCAGAGCCGCAAACAAGGCAACTAACTTACTTTCGAGGGGGTTGCAGTCGGTGTAGGTCTGCGCAGCGGCGAGAGGAAGCACTGCAGAGAGCGCAGCAGCAGCAGCGTATGTGAAATACATGATGATGGTTGTTGTGATCGGTAAGATCAAGGTCAACGAATGTGTGTGGGGGGGGGTGGAAAGCGAAGGTGGGAGGGGAACCAGCAGGCGCAAGGGCGTTGTTGCTTGCTAAGTATGAAAAACGAGAGATGTGTGGAAGAAACTCGTGGGGAAGAAGGAAGTTGGGAAGTGGGAGAGATCCAGATAATTAAGTAGCAGTGAAGTAAGTAAGAAAAGTTAAGATTACTTTGCTGGAGCACGAGAGGAATTGGGCGGCGGTAATTATGAGTTATGAGCAGCGAGTGACAGGAGGACCCAGTCAGTGAGAGAGAGTGGCAGGAACCCCCAAAGAAGGAAAGGTAAGTGGGAATTGAAAGATTAAACTTCCGTTAAATCACTATGTAGTAGTAGTAGTAGTAGTAGTAATAGTAGTGAATGATGGATGCTACTAACAGCAAGTGGGTTTCTTCTCTTTTTTTTTGGGTACATACACCGTCATAGAGGCGAAGGAGAAAAGATATTAATACCTCTTTTTGACTCAAGAATTACGCTCATGTCCGAGATTATGGAGGGACTGCCCTGGTGAACCAACGGAACCAAGGATGATAATTGGGGGTGGGTAGGTAAAAAAAGGCACTGCACAGGGTGGTGTTTCCCCTGGTTCGTCTCCTGGAGGAGTAGAATAAGTTTAAGGGCTGAAGGAAGGATGCGAGCAAGTCTGGGCAGGCACCATCGGGGGAGAGAGTGAGAGAGTGAGAGGCAACTGCGTCAGTCAGTCACGGATCCGGATGGTGGGTGGTCAGACAATCTTGATTGCAGGAGGCAGAAAGGAAAGGAAAGGAAAGACAAGACAAGACAAAGACAATCAATTCAAGTGATCGCAAGTGCAAAAGTGGAGTCAGACACTGAAGACGGCCCCAGCACAAGTGAGTGGAATCAGTGGAAGGGTTTTTGACTGGCGTCAGTTCGTTAACTTGCCAAAGGGTCAGATTGGGTCAGATTGGGGCTATATCCACTTGCCCTTTTCGACGGGCCCGGGGAAAGCTCAGGGCTGCGAACAGTTTGCACTTGCGCGTATACGAAGGTCCAACCAGATTCTCCTAAAGCTTGTGCCAGTGGTATGTGTCACCTTAGCCTACAAAGTATTGTACAGTACTAGGTTAATACGTACAGGACCCAAGCTGACTCCGTACAAGTCCTTCGAAATATCTCTTCCCCCCTCTTGCAACCCCTTCGAGGTGATTTGGTCTCTCCTTGTTGATTCCTCTCCTCCTTCCATGGGACAGGTTCCGAAGGTTCAGCTCGTGGTGTTATTCGCCCTATTCTCCGATTCGATCCATTAGTCAATGGGATAACTAAAGTGGACTGATTGGATTATTATTGATTAGTTAGGCAACGATACTCGCTATGACTTTTAGTGAGCCGGAGCCGAAGGGGCCAAGTCTTGAACCACACTCCCTTTTCGCCACGGTCGCTCCTGTCGATGGCTTTATGCAACCCCCCACGGAGATTAGGACTCGCTACTAGAGGACACTACTCAAGTACAATCTGACCAACTGTTGGTGCCCTCATCTGCGGATCGTGTCAGAGAACTGTCGCAGCACTGCTCGCTGGGATTCGATCGAGACCAATCCATGGGGACGGATGGAAGCCATGGATCGCCGCCCTCGGACTCATGGCTCTCCATTAGAACCGCAATACAAATGTAAGGCAATCCAATGCGACTGGTGGTCACATCAGAGTACAAAGTTTACAGTGAGGGTCCCCAAATAATGCGAAGAAATAAAATAAAATAAGATGCGGTGATGTCTAAAAAGGGCTGGTGGGTGAACTGACTCGGCCCTAAGCGACGCGCACCTCGGCTGGGTGACCATTTTGCAGGTCAGAAGACAATCCATGTCTCACCCGGAGATTATTTTTGTTTTCTTCTTGACAGGCACGAGAAGAGGGCAAATCGAGGTCGTATTGACACGCGCGAAATCAAGGGTGAAAGGGGACGCCTCTTTTTTTCTTACAACCCTGAACAACGGGGGGAATCCACTTAGAGGGACTATCTCATATCACTTGGTCCGCCATGACCATGTCTTAGATGAACATCACTATACTACTGTTCTGCGCTGCATTCGGATAGACGCTCCGAACAAGCAGTCCAGTTGATTAGCCCGTTGACGCGTTGCGGGAGATTAGTGTAGCGTGCACAAAGTACGAAGTCATTAAACCATCATCCTGACTGGCTGTCATCAGCCTCAACCTGAGACAAACAGGGGGTTGGTGTAATCTACGAGCACCGTCCCCTGGACCGACCTGCAACTGGATCCTGCCCTGTCACTTTTGTCCTGCTGTCCGCGTTGGATTTCCGGCCCCTCACGTGAATCCTGCAGAGTTGGCAGACAGCAGACCAACAAAGAGAGAAGGAAGAAAAAGAAGAGCTGGGAACTGCCCCCGCGCAGAATCGAACTCGGACCCTCGAGGTGGCTGAGCATCTGCCGTTGGTGCCTCAGAAACCAGGCGGGCGGCTCAACAACAACAACAAGCTCTCTTTCACATGACAATCAGTCAGCCGGTTGAAGGTTCAAAGGTTGGGGAAGAAAGGCACTGAAAGCGGCCACGCTGCGGGATGCTGCGATCTTGTTGGGTGATCGGGCGCCACGTTGGCTGCTGATCACCCGATCCTCGTTTCCCCTCCTTTTCCCCTCCTCTTTCCTCCTGCCTTCCCATCTTCCCTGTAGTCTTCATCCTTCTTCTCTTTCATCCCTTCCTGGCAAAACCATCTTATCCCCAGCCTCACAACATCAATCACAACACCAACACCAAGGACAAGGACAGGCAAGAAGCCGTCTTATCAGAACATGGTCCACAAACACACTAAGTCGACTACTCGTCCTCGCTCCGCTGGCTCTCCGTCTTCCCCACTCGACCGCGATATGGACCGGAAAGTCTATATCCCCCTTTGCTTCTGTCTGGTCTCCTTTGCTGTGATGGTCTACATCAATTAGTCTGGGGGCTGGGGAAGGCCTATATCCCTGCGATATAATTATCAACAATAGCGTCCCGGACACCTAGAACCACCCCGTCACCTCCTTCAAGCCTAATGCAACACGGGAACGTCTATACTCAACAATACGAGGTCAACGATACCCATCCATCCACGCAAACCCCCATCGCACCGTCTCTACATACATTGCAAGGATACAAGGGGATCCAGCACAGTGGCAACCCGGCTATCTTCTGAACTTTTTTCCACCTTTGTTCTTTATCACCGCTGCCAGCATTCAACCGCTGGGAATCGGCCTTTGGGAATGGAGTTCAACAGAGCATCCATACGACCACGACAAACAATGCCGTCGAAGCCTCTCACACTCTGGGGAACCCGGCAGCTCCGGGGCTTGGTAGAGAGACGGCAGGTTCCGTTTATGCAAGCAAGCCTTCCTGGTCTAGTTTCAACCTAGCGATGCACTCGGCCGCGGTGATCACACGATACCCCGCGTTCCAGCCAGCTTGCAGGTTGCAACTACACGTTTACTCATTTACTACTGCAAAGTGACGTCTCGATATACGTATACTGTCAACGCCACTATTGCTTGACTGTTTTCTTTTTCATTCTATGTCTATTGATACCCGACTCGCACACCATGCGACTCTACCCTCAACATTTCATATGTCCCATATCAGTCTTATCTTGGCTTATGTATAATTGAAATATTCAACATTGCCCAGCAACCAAATGAAATAAACAGTATCTCCTAATTACAGTGCCATGCCCAATAAACATGTTGAGCCACCCGCAACCTTGGGACACAGCAGAAAAAAAAATAAACTATTACCCAACCGAGACTCAACCGCCCGGACCCATGTCGGGTACACTAGCCAAGGAGCCGGCAGAGAGAACGTTGTAGAATCATCAAGTTCTTGGTACCCAACAACGCCCGTTGATCGAATCCCATGACCTGACCAACCCTGTAACTGTAATCCGGTCGTGGATACCGGTAGTGCGGTCAGCGTGGTACTGGTAAACTACGAGTAACAGCAAGCATCCACGAACCCGCAGTTTGTCTCTACTCTTTACGTACCCGGCTGCAGTAAGTAGACCAACCTAAACCAGCTCGCTTGCCGCTGCTGCCTTAGTCGCCTTTTTTTTTTTTTTTTGCCTGTCTCCACCATGGATAAGACACCGTCCAAAAATAGCCGGGATAACGCTCGGAATAGTTGAGATGGTTTCGTGACTTTGTATACACATAGATTGCTAGACCATGTTATCATCATTTTTAGATTGTCTTATTGCAGCGAACGATGATTGCAGGTCCGACACTACTGAAAGCGTTGTCTGAGTTAGGTGGCTGTGTGCCAGACTGCTTGCCACGCAGGCTATACTTAGCACTGGGTGTGTGTATACTAGACTACCTAGTAACTGCTGCGGAGACCGGAGGCCGCGGGCTGCGGTCATGGGGATATGCTACTATGTATGTACTTCCTAGGTGATACTTCCATTTTGATGTCAGTCAGTCTTGTATGGAAGAGTCAGGACGCAAGGATGATGTTGCTGTTGCTAGTGTGTTTATTATGGTGCTACCACGGGGCAAACATTGCATCGAGTTGATCTCGGTAGTCGGCATCACCCAGCCTTAGGGGTGGTGATACAGTACAGGAAGACGGTTTGAGATGATGCTATTGTCACGATGCTTGGCTGGAACGTTGTGGGTGTGACGTTACACAAGCCGACCTAGAAACCGCCAAAGAAAAAAATATATATATATCAGGCACGCAAAAAAGGTCGTGCCCGGGATCGAACCGGGATTACAGGAATCAGAATCCTGGGTGCTAACCATTACACTACACAACCTGATAGTTGTTTTGCTTCTTTGGGTATGCATATATGTGCCTGCCCGAGATTCTATTAGAGAGTGAGCTCAAAGTATACATGGACCACGGGATGACGATGCCTTCTGAACAACGGACGTATGACCTCATTTTACACTTCATACCCGAGGTACTGACGGTGTCAACATTCTTCCTATCTTGGCGGGAATGCAGCATTCCTCACTACTTGGCGGGTTTTCTGTCGAAGGCCGAATGGGGATATATTTCCAGCGGGCTATCACTCGGCATCGATGTCATCGGTGAACGTGTGATGCTACCCTGTACATCCATGGCTACCACCCGGATGGGATCCGGACGGGAACCTATCACCTGGCCAGACCCAGTGTCACCGAGTGCAGGAAACGTGTTTCAGGTCGGCACGACATGGCCGGTGTGACGCTTCCACGACACTGACTCGCACAGACATGGAAGACAACGACAGGATGAACTGTCTGGGAGTTTTCGGCCTGCAGCCCAGAATCATACTGTTTCGGAGGGACGGAGATGACTGCTGTATGCATTTGAAGGGCACATGGATCCGGAAACAGCAACTGATGCGGCTTCCCTCGAGTATAGAGCAGCTTGCCAAACAACCTGGAAGACACCGGGCAGAGATTCAAATGAATAGTGACCAACACAGATTCGATGCGAGGCGTACAACCCTCGCAAGCATCACCATATAAAAGCAGCATGGACAAAGCGGTAAGTCATAGTCATCAACAACTGAATCGTCGACTTAAGCGGTATGGCACCCGTAGCCATCCATGCCACTGGGAAGGCACCACTCAGCATGCGATAACCTACTGCTCGTCGCTCGAGTGAGATCCTCATACCGGTCGTCGCCTATATCATGCAGCCGTGGTCAGCACCGTCCAGCAGCAATCAGTTGCCTGTACTCTACTAGGAGTAGAAGGCAACATGCACAACCATGTCATACAGACACCAACCCGCACCACCGTTCGAGACCGGACACAATGTGCACATCGCCTCATGACACACACGGGCACTCACCTGGGAAGCTTGACACGTACACCAGGGTGCAGGTTATATATATCGGAGAGCCCAGCACTATGCCCCATGACTTCTATCATCCAATCCTGCCAGACACAAATGCGAGCCGTTGACCGTGGGCCAGCCTGGCGAGACCAGCACGGAGCCATTCTCAACCATCCCCCCACCCTCGAATCAGCATCACCCATACCTGCGAACCAGGGAGCTCACAGAACAATAGGTTGCTAGAACAACATAGTGAGCCTACCACATGGATACCGCAATCCTCGCCAATCCAATATACAAGAGAAGCATGTCCTGTGGTCGCAGCCCGTCAGTCCAAGCCCTCGAGCGCTGGCTACACCAACCACAACAAGCAAAGCTGGATACCAAGCCCTCAGTCATCTCCCGATTCCAGAAATCTTCACCTATCTGGACTGGAGAGTATCCATCTCATATTGCCATTCCTTCGATTGAGCGAAATAGAGACGCCACTAGGGTTGATGATCGACACGACTAAAAGCCGGGCGCCTGGAGGTCTATTCGGAGCCTAGTGTTGCCCAACCATACACATGTGGTTCGTCTCGAATGCTTTGCCATTTACTCCTGTCAAAGTGTCGAAACTAGCTTGCACTACAGGGCTCCAAGAATATGATTGGATCCACAAACGCAAACATTGTGCCGTTCCTCGACAATTGGTTGTGTAGTGTAATGGTTAGCACCCAGGATTCTGATTCCTGTAATCCCGGTTCGATCCCGGGCACGACCTTTTTGCATGTTAAATTCTTGGCCTGGACTCGCACAACCACTGAAATCGATTGGATCAATCCTTTTTTTTTTGTGCCCAGTCGCCAGACACTAGACATGGCACTAGACCATGTCTGCCAATTGAATCGAAGTCGCCTCGTGATTGTGCGGGGGGTTCAGAAATCCGGAGATCATTCCGAGATATGCGGGTAACGGACACCAGCGGAACTCTAAAAAAAAAAAGGAAATTAACCTTTGACTCATCCCCATGCATCCATTTTCGAACCCACTCGCATCACCTTAGATACTCCCCCCCCCCCCCCCCCCCCC
>NW_020291678.1:271535-273151 GCF_003184785.1 Aspergillus japonicus CBS 114.51
CCCCCTCGACTAGCACAAAAGACAAACACCAAAAGAATCCACAGCACAAACATAGAGCCCCCTCCAGACCTCTTCCTCCCACCCAACAGCAACATCCCCCACCCCTCCGAACTCCTGACCAAAATGACACAAAAATACGACCTCATAATCCTCGACTTCGACGGCACAATCTACGACTCCCACGAAGCCATCTACACCTCCATGCAACGCACCTTCCACCACTTCCTCCCGGACCACCCGCTCCCGACCACGCAGCTGACCGCCCTGATCGCCCAGGGCCACAGCCCCGAAGTCACCTTCCGCGCCCTCCTGGACCCCGCCACGGCACGGGAGGTCTTCGACGAAGCCACCTGGATCACGACCTACCGGACCCTTTACGCCGAGCACGGCCACCCGCTCACGAGACCCTACCCGGCCGCGTACGACCTCGTCCGCACCCTCACGCAGACCCACCGCATCCCCGTCGCCATCGTCAGCAACAAGGCCGTGGGCGCCCTCCGCGCCGCGCTGCAGCGCGACGGGTTCCTGGCCTTCATCCCGGAGGCGCTGGTCCTCGGGGACGGGGCGTTCCCCCGCGGGCGGCGGAAGCCCGATCCCGCCGGGTTCACGGAGGGGTTGGTACCGCGGCTGAAGGCGTATTACTCGGCTCACGGTGGTGGTGGTGGTGGGGGAAGTCCGGAGTGGTTGGAGAGGGAGGGCGGGGTGGATATGCGAAGGGTGCTGATGGTGGGCGATACGATCACGGATCTTCGGTTCGCGAGGAATCTCGGGTGTCCCGTGTGTTGGTGTCGGTTTGGGCAGGGCGATGCGGCGGAGTGTGAGGCGGCTGGGCCGGAGGTGGTGATTGATGGGTTGGAGGAGTTTGTGGGCTCGGTGCTGGGGTAGAGTTGTTGGGAGCTGGGAGGGGGGGGTGGCGGGGTGTGTATATCCTTGGATAAAGACGTAGACTTAGATTCGGGGGTATGGGGTGGGTTGTCTGATCTATGTAGAGTAGAGGAGGGGCCGAGTTGATATGGGTATGTATAGATATGGTTGATGTTGAATGATAGAGGACAAAAAGGTGGGATCTCAGTCACAGAGCAGGCCGGAAACATGGAGGATATACCTTCTTGTGATGTAGTCCTGCTTGTTCGCGCTTTCTTGAAATATGCTGGTGGAAGTGTTGTCGTCTGATCCTCTGGTGTGATTCATGATGACCCCGGGATTCGACGGCGAGCCCACGGATGAACTCGCACCATCCCGAACCTTAAAAATGATACACTACCGGCCAAAAAAAAAAAAAAAAAAAAAAAAAAAAAACTACCTGCACGGTCAGTCAACACGTAATCCGTGGCGAGAGCACACCCCGACCCGTGACGCAAGATGAAAGTACATTCCGGCCTTGAGGCGCTGTGGACGGCTGTCGTCGGGTCACAGCTGCAAGCCCCGGTAAAGATATAAGAATAACAGATCCAAAAGGCACAAGAAAATGCATCGAGATGGCCAACAAAACCAATTAGTGCAACAAAGAGTGCGAGCGCAACTGTGTCATTACAGCTTTGGATGGGGGAAGCCACTGGCCATTCGAAGGTGAAAGAGACATAGCATAGAAACAGCGAAGAATAGAAGAGCAGAGG
>NW_020291678.1:273161-282497 GCF_003184785.1 Aspergillus japonicus CBS 114.51
AAAAAAAAAAAAAAAAAAAAAACGATTCCTGCTCTTAAAAAAAGGATGAAACAAAGCCAACACTTATCTTCGTCCATATTGAAAAATATGGAGGAGAAGGTCAAAAAGGTCGTGCCCGGGATCGAACCGGGATTACAGGAATCAGAATCCTGGGTGCTAACCATTACACTACACAACCTTAGTTGTTAGAGTTCTTTGAGTTATGTCATTATCAGCCAGCCACAGGACAATCGCCAATTGCCAAACTCTATTACCAAACCATTCTCATTTGTTGCTTTTCCAGGGCATGGACCAGCACCTAGTAGCTACCTTGAGCGAGCAGTAAAAGACATATTGCCTGATGGAAGCATTCGAAGCGGGAGAATAATTCCTATAAAATCCACCAGCGTATAGCATCTCATTTATCTCGACACGGCCGTGCCTGTGCTTGTACATCGTGGAGAATCTAGCTAACATATTACGTCTGTACATTCGTTATACATCAATGCCCCAAAGCCAGCATAAAACAGCATCCGAAGTATCACATATCCCGCTCTTTCACGAGAATGAATAACAGGGGCCACCTTAGTACACCAGTGGCCCAAGGGTGCAAGGGAGAGGAAGGGTATGCTCTGATGAAGGCAACAGCCCCGACTAGACGGCGCCAGCGCCAGCAGTGTCACCCGTTCGTGTCAACCCATCAAGTGACAGGTTGAGATTGATGGAGGTAATTGGGCAGCCAGGAAGCGATGATATCAGTTGATTGGTGACAGAAGAAAAACGGTAACCCATCAGCGCTGATTATACATTGCGGAAGGATCATCCAATAAGGGGCTGCCCGGAACTGCATCGAGAGCCACTGCGTGAAGTGCCGGCTTATCTGCTTCGAGAAGAAGCCCCTTCTCACGACGCTCGAGCCTTTCCTTAACCCATTCTGCCACTTCTGGGTCCTCAGTTGAAGGTGACCCCCCGGGTCCAGAGCCATTGACGAGTGGCGTGGCCTCTTCATTCGCTTCATCCGACTCGCCCGGAGGTTGCATGAGCGAGGATAGCCAGGGGTGTCGAAGAAGCATGTTATAAGAAGGGCGGTTGTTCGGATTCTTATCCAAGCAGGCGCGGACAAAGGCGTGCGCTTCTTCCGAGTACCCAGTTTCGGGAAGGGTAGGAGCATCTCCATGGACAATCGCCTGAATTTCACCTGTTAGAACTGCAAAAGTCCCGAGGTATCGCTAGGTAGGAGGTTATGAGTACTCACGTGTAGCTGACTGAAGATGTTGTTGAAGGTCTCTGGTGGGTAAGGGTAGCGGCCGATGGCACACTCAATAATGGACAGACCCAAGCTCCATACATCGCTCTGAACACTATAAGTTCCACCTCCACCAGAACCAGACTGTTGAACGCCACCGCCAGCGATACGCTCGGGCGCCATATAACTCTGGCATCCAATATTCGTCTTGGCAATACTGGCGACAAGGTTGCCGCTCACGCCAAAGTCACAGATCTTAATCTGTCCACGCGAATTGATTAGGATATTCGTGGGCTTGACATCGCGATGAATGATGTTGTGGTCTTCCTTGAGCGTTCTCAGACCCATGACTGTGGACAGCGCGACCTTCCGAAGGATATTCTCCGGGATACCCTCCTTGTAGATCTTGTCAATTGAGCCACCATCCATGTACTCGACGCAGATGTATACCGCTCCTTCCTGGAAGAAGGCGCCGTAGAAGTCGATAATGAACGGCGAGACACACCGATGCAGAATATCCAACTCCATGATGATTTGCGCGAACTTGCTCTCGTCGAGCTCTAGACGGATTTCTTTCATCGCCATGACAACACCAGAGAGCGAATCCTGCGAATTCCCCGCCCCATTCTGCTCCGTTGGGCGACTGACAATTCCGCGCAACCCCAAGCCGGGCTTGCGCATGTGCGGCCGACTATGTCGAACCTTATAAACAGTACCATAATTACCCTTGCCCAGTTCATCCAAGCGGTCCACTTCGTCTAATGATATGCTGAAACTTTGACCCGAGGAGAATTCGATTCCACCGCCGTGGAGGATTGCTTTGTTCTTGAAATTGAGCGTTCCTGCTTTCGTGTCGATGAATTCAGAGTACCTGCTGAACGCTGTCTCCTGCTTTCCAGGTTCACTGTTGGACTGTCCATCTGGGGCAGGGCTGTTCGAGCCAGTGGCATCAGAGAGCTTGAGGCCGGGCTTCATGCGTTTCGCTGCCAGGCCGCCGGGTTTCGGGGAGTTGGTAGGCGAACCATGAGGGATAGAGGGAGATGAAACCCAATTCTTGGTGCCCGGCCGGACCGCCCCAGGAGGCAAGCGGCCCGCGAAAGCACCACCGAGAGATCCGTTCGCGGCGGAAGGCGGAGATGAAACGGGGCTAACGCTAGACGTGGATGGTGAAGAGGCTTTAGGCACGAAGTTAGTTGTATTAGCATGTGTCAGACTCGGCGGCGCTCCTTGTCGAGATAAGGAGAACGCTTTCATTTTGGCCAAAATGTCCTGATTCAATCCTCCCGGCTGTGCGCCACTCATCGAAGCTTGGGGACGAGGGATAGTGCCGACTCCTCGTCGGGCTGCATTGATCTGACCCAAATGCGTCGAGGAGGGATTGATTGTGGGTTTGTCCATGGTCGGTCGCAAGGATGGTACTGAAGCGTATGACTGCGTAGTGGCAAGAGACGGAGAGAGGTCGTCGTCCGTGGTGTCGGACCTATTATCAATGTCTGACATGACGGGCTTTGCAGTTGAGATCTCAGCCAAAGGCTCTCGTTCAGTGTCCATGAGATATGATCGGTGCACGAGGAATGCGTGTTGTGAGATCCAGAGGCGCGCGATTGGCTAGTTGAAGGCCGGTAGCCAACACCGTGTGAGATCGCGGACTCGGGAGAGTCGGGGTATCTTGGATTGAACGGGAGGGCGGGGGAGGGCAAAGTCGGAACGATCGGGAAATAAGGTGTCGAAGTCAATTGCGACTTCGATTGGTCTCGATCGTTTTCAAAAGTGCAAGTTTTTTTTTTTCTTGCAGCGGGTGTGCAGAAGCGAGCTACCGAAGCGGATCTAAGAGCAAGAAAACAAGGCAGGATTTCGTCGACGCGGGGCACACCTCAGGCCATTCCCGAGGGAGAATCGTTTGTATCGATCCGGTAAGAGCAGGCGGCAGGCAGAGCCCTGAATAGAGATGACTCGTAGTGGGAAAGGAAGAAAGTCACAATCTTAAGAGGAAAGGTAAACTGCAGAAAGGGGAAGAAGCTAAGAGAGACCGAGACCAGAGGAAGAGGTGAAGTTGGAAGAGAGGGAGGAGTTGAGCACGTTTGTTGGCTGGTGGTGGGGTGAATTGAGGGGCGCTGGAGTTGAGAATCAAGGACAAGGCACAGACGGTGGAGAGGCAAGAGGGGAGGAGGGGGGAGGAGAGGAGGAGCGAGAGTGGTCGAGAATCCGAGTCTAGAGGGTGAAAGCGAACGCGAAAGAGGGAGAGTGAAGAGTGAAGAGGGAGTAGAAAGAAAGGGAAGATGATGGATGGAGACAGACGACGGAGATGGGGGGAGACCAGAGCAAGAGTAGCAAGAACTGGAACTGGTCATGAGCTAATGAACCGTTAATATAATAGCCCGTCGTCCGCCCGCCGCCGCCGCTGTCGTAGTGGAACTGGAGGGATCGGATATGATAGCAACAATTATAATAATGATACTTATAATGCAAAATGCAATAAAACCACGCAGTTATTTAAAGAAAGCAGACAGCCGCCCATAAAGTCAAATTAAAATCCAGAAAAAGCAATCAAGCAATCAAGCAACAAGAACCAATTCAGCAAGCGAACAAGCAAGCAAACGACGAGGTTGGGTCAGGACGGAAGCTGAATCTTAATATGGCATGGTATAAGATGGTAGTTCGTTAGTTATCAATGAATAGGTTCGGTGGAATTGCATTGATTGCATTGATACTCGATGATCAGTCATAAGGTACCCTAATTAATTGTATAGAGGAAAAGAGAAATTCATGATAATATTAAAATCACGACTAATAATGGAAGAGATACATTCTCCTCATACAGTACTGTACATGTCGACGCAAAACTGGATTCCCTCCCTGTTCATCTTGTGATGAAAAGCGCCTCAGGCTTCCCTCGTCCCGTCCGACCGCCAATTACACGTGCCCCTCAGGCACATTTCACTTTAATCAACTGATACTAGGCTCGATTGTGTGAAATGCCTTGCTTGTCAGTGAGTCCCTTTCATCATTATCACTGACACCATCTTCATGACTACCACCACCACCACCACCATCATCATCATCATCATCATTGGCTCTTACCACCCCTTCTCTTCTTAACAACAAAATCCTCTTTCAATGCTCATTGTCCATTCCCACGCTTCAAAATGCTGCTGCCCTTTCCACCTTACCTCTCTCTCAAAGTCTCCGCGTACTCTCCCCCCATCCCCCCCCCCGCCACCCCCCACACCGAACTCTGGCCGCACGCAGGTATGAGTATCTATGGTCCTCCATTTGGGGCGATCAAAAGTCATTTCTGCCTGAAAATTGCCACCCCTCATCGACCGATGGATCACCGTTCCTGGACAACCGGAAATAGATAGACTGGGTGGTGATTTGCGAAGATGCCGAGTATGATACTCTCTACCTCAGGGACATCAAAGTAAAAAGGCCATACGGTGGATCGGCGGATGTGGTGCCCTGCCTACCGGACGCGCTGCCGAGGCGCAAAAAAGCCTGAAAAAGTCGCTGCTGGCGAGGGTCACTGATGGAACCGCTCGTTTGTCAACCAGGGTAACCTGGCCCGGAGAACTAACGAACGAGGTCGCGCTACGAAACGACTAACCGTACTGCTCCTTTTTCTGACGGCCAGTTTTCCCTGCTTTGGCGAGGTAAGAGCACTGAGCCCCGATGCCGTTGCTCCCCGCTGCTGCAATCGCTGGGGACCAATGGAAGGGGCACGATAGAAAGGCTAGTTCCGAATCGTGATACCAGGGCGAGGAATGACATCCAACGGGGAGGGCCGACATCATCGGTGGGTGCCAAGCACCCTATGAGATCCTCGTCCCAACTACCGGGTCTGCCTTGGAGGCCGCGTGGTCCGTCCATTCTGTTAGAGACAAATTGGATCTCAGTGGGAACGCGGCCATAGACTACTCATATGAGTACCATGATTGTCCGCTTTGGCTGTCAGGATTAGGCAGATTCGGCCACCACAGTCATTCATCAAACCTAACTATAAGCTACTCGGCTTGCCTTATCTGAATAGGCATCAACACTAACTTACCAGATTCCCCAGGCTTGGCTATCAACCCGCCTTGTGGCTGTGGTCGAGCTAAGAATCAACCCACCCAGTCCCCACGATCATGCTCTAGTCATCTCTTGTAATCCTGGTACTTTCAGGATGGCATGCCCGATGGCAGGTTCTGATCGATCACCAGTTCAGTTCTCAATGCGACAGAGCAGAAAAGACCGGGCAGTTGGCCATCCTGCATCTTCACGGCAGCCCAGTTGGGGAGACTACCAGTCCATACCCAGCGGGTAACACTGGGCCTGCCCTGCCCCGAGGTGCCAAACGGACCCTGCTGGGGCTACTGGGGTTGGTCTGGCGGCCGCCCTATAGCAGCGGCTGCTATGACTATCGTTTGCAATCCACCGAGACATGGGGGAAGCTGGTGCGGACGTATCCTCATCCCCTCTTCCGAGGGTTTTTCTTTTTCTTTTTTTCTTTTCTTGTGCATCATACTACATCCTCCCATGCAAAGGAAGGTGCCGTAGTAAACAGTGTTAAAAGTATGAACTAAAGAATAGGATAACCTGGACTATCGTAGAGTTTAAGCAGGTTCGATTAATGACCGACGGCTGATGCAGCAACTAGCGAGGTCGATCGTCGGGACGGAGTGTTGTTTAGAGCAGTTGAACGATGAGTGGGAATAAGTCCACAACCGATAAACATGCGGTGATCTATCTACCTATCTGCAATTTTTGAAGCCTTGGGACAACTCACTATGACCACTTGGGTTTCACATGGAAGGGATTTTGATCGGGTGATGTTGCCATGCGTCGAAGTGCCTGTCATTGGCTGCAGATCATGACATAACCACGGCGGGGAAGGGTTTCATCATCATGATACTATCAATCTTTTTTTCTCCCCCTTTCCTTTGCCTCGCATTCCGTACCAACTGAACTATGTACGGATACTGGACTCTACATCTGGAGTCAGTGAGCGAGTCAGACCGAATATTGTCAGTGTAGCCAAGGGACACGTTTCACCCACCCTTGCTGGAGGCTATCTCTGCCTCTGTCCGCCAAGAGTAAGTTGTGGCTATGATTTCACCCTCCATGGTTCCGTATCACCCTGCCAAGCAACCCTGTTGGGATCGTACTGGGTAGGAGGCTGTCGAGAAGAAACATCCGAGAATTAAGCGAGCAAGTACTAGTGTTTGTATAAGAATGGGGATCAGAGGTTATCAACCAGACACAAATGCTGTAGTACTCGGAAGAGTCTAGTCTACCAGAACTAAATCCTTAGTCTACGCTATTTTTGCCAGTCCAGAGCTGGAAACCAGGCTGCCTTGGCATGGCTGGGCGCGATGGACCGCGCCTCCCTTGACTCCGCCTATCGGAGGCCACCGTACGCCCTGGCGTTACCTTCACCTTGGAACCTGAAGGGTTCGTAGGTTCATTCTTGATTCGACCTATGCGGTTATTGTAAGATTTAGGGGTGCTGAGTAGGCGCTGCAATAGGATCACTTTTATCTCCTGTACATCAATCACAAGTACTAAATTACTGAGTACAGTACTGTACCTTGACTACCGTACCTTAATTATTGAATCCGATCAGCGGAGATCATTGACACCAAACACACCAAACACCACCAGACAGGCTCTAAACCCAAAGCAGCTCCAACCTTAATTGAGCTCTCATTCGTCCACCGCCTTCTCCGTTATCTCAAAGAATCTCATCATCGACCAGTCTGGTCCGCGTCATCGCCCTCACTTACCATTGGAACACACCCTAACTTCCCCCAAACTCCCCACCCTCTCTCTACTCTCCAAGACCCCAGACCCCAAGTCTACCATCTCCCCTTTCATAACTTCACTTCCTGCGTTACAGTCAAACCGGTCTCACCCTATCGATCCGTCCGCTCGCCCGCCCGTCGATGGCCATTTTTACCTCTCCCAGGTCCCTCCAGAATGCTCACTCGCCTCTGTCGCCTCAAATCATGACCCAGTCCCAACCGGGACTGGGCTCCGTTATTTTCCCAAGTGGCGCTCCCCATTCGAATCATCCATCCTTCTTCCACCTCGTGCTGCTCGTCTTCGAAGCCGTCCTCGAAGTAGTCTGTGTCAGTCTCCCGGGGTACTTCGCTGCCAAGCAGGGTCTGTTCGATGCCGATGCTCAGAAATTGGTCGCAAACCTAAATGTCACGCTGTTTACACCGTGTCTGAGTATGTCGAAAACATAACACATTATCAAAGCGCCTTGGGTCGTTGCTGACTGTGCTTGCCTGTAGTTTTCACGAAGCTCGGATCCCAGCTCACAGCAGAGAAGCTGACCGACCTCGCCATCATCCCAGCCATCTTCGTCGTCCAAACAATCGTGTCGTACTCGTGCGCTTTTGTTGTCTCACGATGTTTGCGGCTCAAGAAACGACCGTCCAACTTCGTTGCGGCCATGGCGGTAAGTGCCAAAGACGACCTGAGCGAAGCTCGATTTTTCCTTGAGGGTAGTGTTGACAGTCCCGGTTGCTGCAGGTCTTCGGAAACTCTAATTCGCTCCCCATTTCTCTCGTCATGTCCCTCTCCCAGACTCTGCAGGGCCTTCATTGGGACCGTATACCAAACGACAACGATGACGAAGTGGCGGCGCGTGGTATTCTTTATCTATTGATTTTCCAGCAGCTGGGCCAACTGGTACGCTGGAGCTGGGGCTACCACGTCTTGCTTGCTCCCAAAGAACGGTTCTTGGAGGAAGGCGAACGGGAGCAGGGCGCCAATCTTATCGGACAGGGTCAGGAACGATACACAGACAACCCTGAACAAATTGATCCCGATGAGCCTCTAGTGAGGACTCGCGAGCCGGATGATGTGACGGAGTCCTCGGGAAGCGTCGACGACGAAACATTCACTTCGGGCCAGGAAACGCCCGTGAGCGTGCGGGACTATCCCTACACGAAGCTGCCGTCTCATGGCGCCGGTGAACAGGACTCCCACGACCCGACCGTACTCGGACCCCCTCCCCAGGGGCCGTTCCTCCCCCGCCAGAGCACTACCGGCGACATCATGTGTTTCCCGAATGTGGAGGTGGCAGCCCAGGCCGAAGAAAACCAGCCCGGAGTGGTCCCACACATCAAGAGGTCGGCCAACCGGGTTCGTGGTCGGATTGCAGGCGTCTGGAACAAGGCAACCGGCGGAGTCTTTCGGCGACTACCTGTAGGTGTGCAAAAGACGCTGAAAGTTGGCTCCAACGGTGCCCGGAAATTCGCCCACGGACTCTGGGACTTCATGAACCCACCCCTGTGGGCTATGCTTATCTCGATCATAGTGGCGTCCGTTCCGTCGCTGCAAAGCCTGTTCTTCGATGAGGGAACCTTCGTCCGCAACTCTGTCACGCGAGCTATCAGCCAGAACGGCCAAGTTGCCGTACCTTTAATCTTAGTGGTGTTGGGTGCGAATCTCGAGCGTAACACGCTGCCCAAGGAGGCTCTCGAAGACGTCGATCATCCGAGGGAGGAGAAGAAGCTGATCATCGCCTCATTGGTGGCGCGTATGGTGCTGCCCACCCTCATCATGGCACCCATCCTCGCGCTGCTGGCCAAGTACGTGCCGGTTAGCATTCTGGACGACCCGATCTTCATCATCGTCTGCTTCTTGCTCACGGGCGCCCCGTCGGCCCTGCAACTGGCACAGATCTGCCAGATCAACAATGTCTATGTCAGTGCCATGTCGAAACTGTTATTCCAGAGTTATGTGGTGTGGTACGTACCAGCGTCTTTGACCTTTGAGGAATTGAGAGTAATTACTAACCATGACCCTATAGGATCCTACCCTCCACTCTTTTCCTTGTAATGTGTGCCTTGGAGGTTGTCGAGTGGGCTTCTGCTTGATCTGCCGGATGGACTTTATCTTCTTCTCTTTTCTTTTCGTTTTATCTCGCTTGGGAGGAACCATTGCATTATCTGCTGTTGAACTATATCATTATTCCACCGGGGGTTCTGCGGCGTTAATTTGGGTCAAGCATGAGGTCAAGAACATGCTACATTTCATCTTGTTTTGCCCTGTTCTGTGTTAATATTCCCCTCCGGTCTCATCGTTCTTGCACTGTTTCTGTCGGTAGTAGTCAGCTATCA
>NW_020291679.1:0-88877 GCF_003184785.1 Aspergillus japonicus CBS 114.51
CTATTCCGTTGGAGCACCTGCTCTGCGTTCTCCATGCTATTTTTGCACGGTCGCCCGCAGACTACTTGCTTGCGGTGTGAACCAGCCTCAGGAGGGCAGTCATCGACGGTCAAGGGGAGAGTGAACTATCCTGTTCATGGCCTTGCTTTTGATGTTGTGTGGTTGTCTTGGGCTGGCCACCCCTCTGTTACATCGCCTTCCATCCTCCATCAACCAACTCTACGTCTTGCGTTGAACCGATATCTGCCTTCACCATCGATGCACCTCTCCATCCTCGCAAGTCCAACTTGCTGGTCCCCATCCATCGCTTTACCGACGACGACCAGACACACCTCCCCACGCTGAGACCTTGCTGAGGCCATCCATCCTCACACAACCATCAGAACGTGCTGCACAAAGTCACGAAGACCAGGCAGCACACCCAAATTGTCCAGTCCCACGGTTACTCTACCCATGTGTACGCACAGTGTACAGTACGCACACATGGCCTCAGACACGGTACCCTTGACACCTCCTCACCCGGTCTTTGTCGCTGACTGAGGTTTGTTGAGCACAGGGAACATTTCCTACCAAACCCAGCAGCGGATCGGCACGGGCAAGTATACTCAGTAGCTACAGTAGCTAGCTAAGTACGGTCCGAGCCGAGCCAAGAAGACCAGCGAGCCGGGTGGAATGTGGGTATTTTCCTTGAGGGGCACTCACGCCGACCGGGGCAATCCACATTTGATGGTCGCGAAGTCGAGTTCGTTTCCCTTTCCCTTTCGCCACTTTTCACTCGCTTTTTGTACATGACAATACTCTAAATGCCTTCGATGGTCTTTCAGGCTTGCCACGGCTATCGGACTCCTGCCATTACTTTCGGTCATTCCTTTGATCCTACACAGCACGCCGCCATCAAGCTTCATCAGCTGAACCGGCGGCCCCTTTCCCCTGTGATCCCTTCTGCGAGAACCAGGACTCTCTAGAAGAGACCACATCAAACCCGATCACGTCAGCATCCTTTTCCATGACCCAACCCGTACAAACTCCGCCCGTCGATTAGGTGTGGACCGCTGTGCCATGCCCTCCGAACTCACCCGGCTGTGCTGTGCAGCTAGCCTTGCGTATTGGAGGGACGGGCATTGCGAAATCTGACTGCTGTCCATGTTAGTTGCAATGCTCACCACAGACGCGACTAGGGTGACGTTCTCTACTTAAGGTGCAGTGCTGAGGCACCGTAGCTGCTTGGGTACTGTACATTAACCATCTCGGGCCCTAGATAGGTAACTACGACGGTACTCAGGGCTACCTTACCTGTTCTCCCTCCATCTCGCTGAAATCCATCCCTTGTTCAAAGCGACCGAATCGAGCGGCTGAGTGGAATAGCCAGAGCCAGAGCCACGCTGCATCGCACGGTTTTCCTCGGGCCCGGAACGTGGCAAGCCCGCTGCCCAAGCTTGCGTCGTCGTTGTCAACAAGGACCTCTCTTCGTCTCCACGCGGTCAATCCACGAAATACCAACAATCCATCACCTCCTACCGCCTACCGTCGAACTACATTCTTCAAAGGCCACTCATCCGACCGGCCTCAGCCCAACCCTACAACCTCCTCCGAGAAAGTGCAGGGTCACACTCACTGGAACGGGCTCTCCGACCGACACTTTTTTCCTTCTTTGTAACCTACGTAGGTCAGTCGTTCAACAACGAACATTATTGAGGCCCCTTTCATGGCAGATCCCTTGCACGAGAAGATATTTCCTCTCTCTGTTTTCTTTTCTTTTTTTTTTTTTTTTTTTGTACTTCCACCACCACCACCACCAGCCGCCTTATCCTTGCAATCCGTCATCCTCTCAGTGTACAGTAACTTACGCCCTCCGCAGTATAGCAGCCACAGCCTCCCCGGAATCGAAACCAAGCCCCGCGATCAAGAAATCCATCCTCAGCCCTTGCTCGCGAAATGATAAGAGCAGTTACGATCTCGGCGGAAGGATGAACCCCCGCTTGTTTTGCCTCAACCCAGCAAGCCTGAAAGAGCCCTCAAGCAAGGCGCCAGCAACAAATTCTGCCTAGTCGGTCGGAAGAAACCCTACCCCCTCCCCCTCCCCCAACCTTTCGCCGCGACGCAAGAAGACGGTAAGAATGCATGTATACCGCTCGGGGGGGATAGCCTGACATCGACGCGTGAGGTCGCTCCCCCGACCGGACTGTGCCGACCGCACTATGGATGACTCTACACCCTTCTCGAGAAAGGTTGTGTGCGCCTTATCCACTATCCGTCTCATCGGAGACAGCCTTCTCTGTTTGCTTTTTTTTCTTTCTTTCTTTCTTTCTTTCTTTCTTTTCTTTCTTTCGTTTTATATATCTTTTGGACGATCGGTCTCACTTGGACTCTATGTCGGTGAATCCCTACAGGGTGTGCTGATGACATTCGACGCTCACGCCGACTGCTTTTCGTGGGAACCTTACCTCACAAGGGAGGGACGACGTAGTTAACGGGTGGACTTTTACTAACAATGGACCTAGGATCTCCCAACAGGGGCTGAGCTGTACTGCAAACGCATTTCCTGGGCGCCGATTCGAGATAATGTTCTGTTCAGCGACAAGCTGTCGATACATCGTCTGTAGATGATGCCACGGTCGCTGGTGTCCGGGACGCTTTGTCCGAGACTCCTTTCATCCGGCCCCAATTTCTTGTCAATCCATTCGCTTGGGGCGATACGTCGATGGTCGATGGTCGATGGTCGATGGTGCTTACAAACAATGGAAGCATTTGAAACTTGGAATTCATGGGTCTGTCTTGTCCGGAGGGGGGGGGGGGGGCTGAAAATGGTGCCCAGTGGATGTCAGGCTCGCTTGGAGGAACTTAGTTACCTGGGACTGTTGATGAGAGCGTTGCACCGCTTGACCCTATTTGAAAGAATGTCAAGACAACAAACTAGCCGATGGTTCTCTCTACAGGATCCCAAATCTCCCAAACCCTGTCAACTGAACTGAACTGTACTGTACCTAGTGGTAACGTTACGACGTAAGCACTGTGGCGTGGCGGTGAGCTGCCCTCAACCAATCCGAGGAGGCCGGAGACTGCAACAGGATTTTGCCACCTCGAGTGAGGGCTAGAGTACATACCTTTCTTAGGTAGCTAGTAAGACAATGTATGGACCACCCACATACAAATTGGCAGGAATCCGAGGATCCTTTGGAGCAGAAAATCAGTCAGATCAGCGCCTTGACACTCTTTTGGCCGAGCGGTCTACGCTCATCACAAATTAATAGCTGTGTGGGGGATCTTTGCTTGAGCACACAGAAGAATTGGAGATTAGGAGAAGATGGAGGTGATGGAATTCCTACTTATGCCCTAGAGCATCCTCGCCGAGCCCGAGTCCCTCACCCCATCAGTCCCTCGTCGTCAGTCGGTCCACCAGACGACGAAAGCTATCGTGGTGGTGGCTGTCGTTGTCGTTGTCGTGATTGTCTTCCGGCAACGCGGCAACGGAGGGATGCTTGACGAGGGCCTTGGCCACCGACCAGTACTCAACCGCATGGATGATGAACCCGGCCCGTTCCGCGCTGGGTGAATCCGACGCGCCGCGGCACAGGTCATCCCAGTGGGCCTTCCATCGGTCCAGGCCCCGGTCGACCGCATCGAAGAGCCCCGGTTCGTCCGTGAGGGCGTGCAGGGCCAGCAGATCGAACAGGACGCATTGGAGTGCTGCCGCCGTTTGGAGTTAGTCAATCACGCGAGAGCGAAGCTGACGGGACCGGGCTGATCCCACTTACCCGACAGAACGAGAAACGATCCAAAGACCGTGCTAGGGAGGTAGGCTTCACGGTGCGGCGCGCGACCTTCGGCCCGCATCAGGTCGCGCAGGACGGATCGGACCCGGAGGGGCGCACGTGACGGCGCGCTGGGGACGCCGCCGGCGAGCTGCTCAAATTCGGGAGTATCGCGGGCGTTGAACAGGTCGTCCCGCTCAGGGATCGCGAAGAGTACCTCCTCGATCCGGAGCTGGGTTGGGTAGCGGAAGAAGATGACGCAGTAGCAGTCTAGGAGATAGATGCCGGCCATGACGCTGATGCAGCTTGGTCAGTTTGTTATGCACTACGTATAGGGGCAGATGTCACGAACCGGACAAGCCCCTCTCGGAGCAGGTATGCGTCCCTGCCAGAGACGTTGGGAATACAGTCGTTCGTGATCTGGTTCAGGTTCAGCATGCGGATGGCGGTGAAGAGCGCCGGTAGGCGTTGCAGGCGGACTCGTCGGATGCTGTCCGGGTTCTGCTTGTACGCCTGCAGCGTCACTACGAGCATCGTGGCTTGGAGGGTTTCCAGAGTGCTGCGGTCGTTCAGGGCGTTGATGCCTGGATTTGTTATGTGCTGGAAAGACGGGCCGGTGAATATCAGGTGCTCGGTCACGCTTGAGTACGTTTCTAGATCACTGCCATTGTAGGGGGAGGTGTACACCGCTCCGAGGAGCACCATGGTTAGGATAAGAAGCGTCGATGCTTCGCCCAATCGGAAGGTTGCGGGGTTGATGAAATGATTGTGGAAGGCGTTGTCGAAAAAGGCTTCAAGGAATTGGGCGATGTTCAGCGGTGTGAATAGCTGCTTCGCTCTGTCTAAATCCACCAATTGCTCTGGTGGAGAACACTGACCATTTTGCAACAGAGATAGTATCTCGGACGACGTGTGTTCGAGCTCTCCCAGGTCAAACCGGTCCCCGGGAGCAGGGTGTAGGCTGCAGGAGGGATCCAAAGTAGCAGTGTTGATGAATGATTTGAAAAGGCTTTCCCAGGATTCCGTGATGATGTGAGGGTGGTGGGATTGATGGTTCACGGCACAGCATGCGGATCTCGAGTCTGCGGGGTTGCACTGAGACAGTAGTCGGAGACTCTCGTATCGTGATTCGTTCTCGACATCAGTGTAGTGCAAGAGGAAGGGTATGGACAGTTTGACAGACTGAGAGATGGAAGCCGCTGGACTTGATGCAGCGAGGCTCGCAGGTGATTGCTGGCCTGGAGGCTCGTTGGGAGAGATGGATGTTCGGGAAAGGCTATGCGGACGAGTGAATGAGCATTCCAGGCCCCTTTGCAGGCAGGCCTCGCACGGGCAGTCCCCATCGCAGAATGATCGAGCTGTGGCGCAGGAATTGCAAGCCTTTCGCTTTCTTCCTGGCTTGCCGGGATCAGCGGGTTTCTGGTCGCCAACATTGTGCTTGCATGTTCCGAGATGGCGACGTAGAACGTCCCTGGGTGTAGAGTAAGGTTAGACGAATCGACCCCAGTGGATCTAGGGTTCTGAATACCTTCTCCGATAGGCACCACCACAATGGTTGCAAATGAGCTTGGTCACCGGCGCATCTAGCTAGGGTTCAGATTTGGCCGAGGACTAATGCAAGGGTGGGGTGGCTTACGGCTCGCCTCATGTCGCCGGAGGTGGCTCTTAGTGGTGAATACTTTGTGACATATACTACAGGCCACTGTAGTCTGTGGATCGCATATCGAAATCGTTTGAGACTTGTGATCGACTGGAACCCGGGATTTCTTCAAGGGCATAGTAGCAGCAGCAGGAGCAGTAAGTGCA
The DNA here is from genome assembly GCF_003184785.1 of Aspergillus japonicus CBS 114.51. Classification (NCBI taxonomy): domain Eukaryota; kingdom Fungi; phylum Ascomycota; class Eurotiomycetes; order Eurotiales; family Aspergillaceae; genus Aspergillus; species Aspergillus japonicus. The sequence continues at coordinate 5,559 of NW_020291679.1, forward strand.
TGAGGGGGAAAAAAAGAAAAGAGCGGAAAGAGGAAGACGAAGACAGACTCAAAAAGCCCAAGTGGGGGCCGGCGGGAAGACCTTACTACTTGCGGAATTCTAGTCGGGAAATCCCACATGCTAGTCGGAAAACCCACATCAAATGGAAATGTACGGAGTATACGTATACTATGCCCACTGCAGTGCTTATCATCCCCTGCCACTTGACCGTTTGCTGAACACACCGGTAAGATTCGATTCAGCATATATTCATTTAGTGCAAGCAACTTCCCTCACAACTTTCGACATGCATCTGTCACGTTCGAGTCATCCACGGATTCTCAATCATGGTACTGTACGCCAGCATGGAGAACTTTAGGCCATTCCGCTGACCTCAATATACCCTCGTCTCTTATTCAGAAGTCGCATCTCTATGCTTTCGATCACGCGCGCAATCAACTTACACGATGCACTCCCCTCGCGCCCTCCCCTCAGTCAACACATTCCATCGCTCGATGCATACCGATAACAGCACCGCACCACCCTCCACCTCTCTCTCAACCGAGAAACGACCCATGAACCTAGCCGAGCACGTCCTGTACGCAACCACCCTTACCCCCCCCTTAGGATCTCCGGGCTGACCTCCGCAAGCACCACCTTCGACCAGATCGTCAACTGGGCGCGACAGGGCTCCCTCTGGCCGCTCAGCTTCGGGCTCGCCTGCTGCGCCCTCGAGATGATGCACGTGTCGATGCCGCGCTACGATCAGGACCGGCTGGGGATCATTTTCCGGGCGTCGCCGCGCCAGGCGGACGTGATGATCGTGGCGGGCACGGTCACCAACAAGATGGCGCCCGCGCTGCGGCAGTGCTACGACCAGATGGCCGAGCCCCGCTGGGTGATCAGCATGGGCAGCTGCGCCAACGGCGGCGGCTACTACCACTACAGCTACAGCGTCGTGCGCGGGGTCGACCGCCTCGTCCCGGTGGACGTGTACATCCCCGGCTGCCCGCCGACGGCCGAGGCCACCCTCTACGGGGTGTTTCAGCTGCAGAAGAAAATGCGGCGCACGAAGGTTACGCGGATGTGGTATCGGCGGTGAGGGTTGTTGGCTGTGGGATGGAATTACTTTTCTTTCCGCGGTGTTGTTTGTTTGGTATCTTCGTTTCACTGGGGTGTCGATGTTGAGTAGTTGTAAGAGGCACATAGATGGGCAAGTGAATTGGATTTGCGTTGTGCAAGGTCGAACTGTTTCTGGTGCGTGACAGACCAGGTTATCCGAAGTTACCCAATCGCAGAAGGTTACTTGCACCACCCGCCGAGGAGACATTCCTAACAGGTGACTTGGGATTGAGAAGCAATGTAAGAACCCGTAGGATTGACACAAGTTGACTGACAATGTGGCAACATAGGAGTTGGAACAAGTGAGCCAAACGGGAAAACTCGGAGATCATGCACCACCGTCAGTAACGATTACCTTGAAAACCAGCCCTAACCTCCGTCCACCCCCTCCCCCGCTCTCCCAGCACAACCCACATCCCACCATGCACCCTCTACCCCGGACTATAAATATCCTCATTCTCAATCACGAGCCGACGATCCAACCTCTTCAACGCAGGCAACCTCTCCGCAAACCGCCCCAACGCCCCGGGAAACACCCTCGCACGGTCCAGAAACGCCACCGTCTCAACATTCGGGAAGATTGTCTAGAGATCCAAAAGGCACCTCGTCAGCTCATCCGCCATCGTCGTTGTCATCCCCACAGGTGAAGACAAGAAACCCACCGGAATCTCCTCCAACAACGCCTCCCACTCCGCATGCCGCACGCAGTACGTATCCGGCCACGACTCGAACCGCGGATCGATCTCCAGCACCCGGACCCGGTCACCCCGCACCGGCGGCACGTACGACAACGCACCCCCTCCCGCCCCGGGACACACCAAGGTGACAGACTCTAGCCGGGGAAACTCGACCTCGCGCAGTGCCGCGCCGTATCCCTGCGCGACCGGCTCGCCGACGGTGACGAGGCGGGCGCGCGTCACCATCGCGGCGTACATCTGTCGGCGCGCGGGGTCGGCGCTCCGCGCCAGGCGGTCGAGGAGCTCGTTGCTGCTGTGCGAGCATCCGAGGTCGTCGCGCCAGAGCACGGGCAGGGTCGCGGCCGACCAGGGGCGGTTGACGAGGGCGCAGCGGTACAGGGCGCCTGCGCGGGTGTAGTGGTATGTGGATTCGTGCTCGTCGGCGTCCTCGGCCCAGGTGGTGTCGGAGACTGAGCCTTCGTCGTCGACGTCGATGCTTGGGTCGTTGGAGGGGTCGTCGCCGTCGTCGGTGGATAGGGTAGGGGTGGGGGTGGATTCTGGTGGGAGGGGTGCGCGCGTGGCGGGCCAGGTGTTGAGCGTGTCGGCGTGGGTCCAGACGATTATCTCAGTGAGGATCTCGGGGAGGCTGAGGGCGCGCTGGGTGGCTGGTGTCTGTGCGGGTGGATCCATGGTTGATGTATGGATTTGGAGGCGCGACGGACACAGGTGGCGGCGGGGTGTATCCTTTTCAGTGGTGTTGCGATGTGTGTGTATCTATATCCTGCACAATGGCACGTGGGCTCGGATGAGGCTGACGCTAACCGGCGAGTGAGTCACACAATATATTGAGCTTGGACCCACTATAGGACGGGCGTGTATAGGGCTGATGTTGTGCCGGTGTCACAGGGAGGGTGCATGGGTTACAGCGGCTGCATTACGGAGCACTGCATCGCGCCCGGCGAGACGGGTGTACTCATGCACCACACCACAGATCGCTCTCTCCGATTGTGGTGCGGCGTATGTGAGTAGCCGACGGGAATCATGCTAGGAGCCGCAATGACGTCGAAGCACTCGGATCTCCAGACTTTGGAGATCTTCAACAAGAAAGAGATCCCCAGGGATCCACTTATATTGTCACTTAGGTCTATCGCGCCCTAGGCAAGGATAACTCGGGAAGAGAGTGGAACAAAAGAGGAATTTCAATTATTACAAGAACAGAAGGCTATCGGTACAAAGAAATTGTCGATGTCCGAAAGTCCAGCGTGGTGTCTGGACCAGGATCTATTTCAGGCACCGGGCGCTCCGCGCCGGGGCTCCGATGTCGTATCTGAGCGAGGCGCTATCGCGCTTGAGCGGGATAGGCTCCTGAGCACAGCTCGGCTCGCTATAGTGGAGCTCAAGGCGTCAGTATCCAGTCAAAGCAAAGAGAAATCGCCCAGTCTGGACGTCAGTTGAACCCGTACCGATACAGTTGGCATGTCATGCCAGGAATCAGCTCCACAGAATTGATGACACCCGCGGGTCTATACATCATCGCGTTAGCACAACCTCTATAGTAACTAAGACAGCCGGCTCCTACGTCGTAATGCAAGATCCATCCCCATTGCTGTGGACGTAAGGCCCGAGGAAGTGGTCCTGGGCGAAGAGCCCGGCCTGCGTGGATGTTAGTCTCGTCATTGCAATCCTCCAGTTGTAAACCACTAACCTGGGTCGAGGAGTAGGCCAAGGCGGGAACAATGGCAACCAAGGCGCTGGACAGGAAGAGGGCGAACTTCATTTTGGCGGTGTTGGTGGAGGTTGGTGTTGATCTTTTTGTTGTCGGGGTTGTGGAGGCGGTTGTCGACGTCGATGCGAATGATGATCTTTCATTTGCCACATGCAATCGGCGTGGATTTATAGTAAGTAGGCTAGGAGTGGTTTCGACGCGAAGCCTGGCGGTTTGTTTGTGGTTTGTCGACCGTAAATGGAAGTATGCAAATCGCAATTTGGCCTTCATACTTTGTGTCACATAAAGCCCAGGCCCAGGGGGGCTTTTGGGCCACACACGGCTCCAGGGAGAACAAGAAACCGTGCGGAAATAGACCCCCCGTCCAACCAAGCCGATCTTCCGCGGTCTCAGTATGGTATGCAGCGTTCCGATCGGGGCTGCCGATCCCTTGCTCCTGACCTATGAAGGGCGGCGCAGGTGGAGGGATTCTCCGCAACACAGTGCGATATTCGAGCGTACATGTGTGAAAAGATGATTGTTGTTGCATTTCCAAGAGTAAACAAATTTTCCCTGTTAGGAAGTAATCATACGAGACCACTCAGTATTGTTGGCGGAGATAATTGGGCGTCTTTCTGTCGCCGTCCAAGGATGTTCCGGACCAGAACGAGAGTGAAGATTGAAGGGGGCCGAAGGGTGGAGTGGTCAAGTAAGCACTTGATAATTCATCTGAAACCAGGGCGGCGAGGATATGCTTGCAAAGGAGAACAGCTGATGGATCTCAATTAAGAACTCTACATTCGGAGACAAGACATCTACGCACCCCCACTCCCTTGGCATCCAATACAGGTCTTGAATTTGGCCAGGGAAGGGGAGGATTTGCCCCAGGAGCACGCCCAAGAACGCGGTACCCGATGCAAATCTGGTGGGACTTTTCACCACCTAGTCTGCGTATCATACTGTTCTTGACACAACAAGGCTTCCTTACTGCCTGCTCGCCAGCAAAGGCTCGGTTTCCTCTGCGGTAGCCTCCAAAGCGCCGACGACAGCACGTCTCCGCGCCACCAGCAAGAACAAGAGCCCCTGTCCGACCGCGAAAATCAGACTGTCCACCGCCGGCCACCCCACCCACAGGAACCAGGCATATACCAACGGCCAAGACAGCGGATAGTCTTCTGGGAACGGTCGACTGGTGACCCGAAAAGGCCAGGTCCCCGCGAGCAGCAGAAACACAACCGCCTGAGCACCCAGCCCCCGCACACTGATGCCACTTTGGTGCTGTGGCCCTGGGCGAAGCAGGGTGACGACCTGACACAGAAACGCTCCCAGACTGAGCCACGGCACCGCCGGGTTGACATACAAAAGATGGCAGCCGCTGAAGATCGCGTGTGTTAAATCCGCCTCCGGGTCTTGGTAGAGCAACACGATGAGTAACGCCCCTGGTGCGAGGGAGATGGCGAGGAAGATGCCGTAGAGAGTTGACGCGTAGATCTTTCGTCGGCGGGATAGTCCAGGGGATGGATACCAGAGACACATGCCAAATCTTGAGGGTTAGTTCTGGTGTGTAAATGTCGTGAGTGGCCATTGAGCCTTGAGGGAAATTCAACTGGTCGCACTACTTACTGAAGAACGAAAAGCACCCAGACAGTGGCGAGTTGGCAGAAATTCAGCCAGTCGCCCCCGGACTTGGGGTTGTCGATGAAGAAGTCTGCGCCATGGGGGAGGCTGACGTAGATCAGACCGACGAGGAACTGTTCCGTAGCGTAGATGGTGTTGAGGACGACGGAGAAGAGCGACAGGCCTGAGGTGTCCTTCTTGGATCGGGTGAGTTGGAGTTGGGGGAGAAATGAGTAGACGGTCAGGCCGAGGCCGATGCTAATGAAGACAGTCTGTTTAGTATGGACGATGTGTCAACGCGGATTGGACATACATGCGAAACACGTTAGGCAGCATTGGGGCTGTCGCTTTTGTCACCGGGCATAACAACCGTGGACGAACTTTGGGTGAATTTTCAAGCACATGGATCGAAGCTCCCAGCTTAAGGGGTATGATAATGTATTTAAGATTAATCTTCCGACTGGTAGTCCAATCTAATTCAAATTGGTCACTGTGCTAGTCAAGCTAGTCAAGCTAGTCAATGCATCGTTACAAAGTGGCTACTTGTACTCTCTCGCTGCTGTAGATTAATCGTCATATTGTACTATGCTTTGCGGCATCTAGCAGTGGTATTTCACTCTGTGATACCCAGCAGTGATGCTCAGAGAATCACTATCAGCAGGGTCTTGCAGAGGGGACGCAATGGAATTAATAGTACACAATGAAAACAAAACAAGCCGATTCATGCCCAGCTTCTCGCTTCTGGGTTATCGAGGTGCTCTCTCAACGTCATTGGCCTATTTAAATTGCAGTCAGATTTTAGTGAGATTACGGGGACCACCTCCAGGGTTGCACGATGCATGGCCGTCTCCAGGCTAGGTTATAGTCAAAAGGGTCCTAAGCGGGAAACCGGGTAGAAGCGGCCGGTGAGTTATGACTCGCTTGAACTGTGATCGCACTCCACTACTGACAAGGTCTTGAAGGCATGGACGATGAAGGACACCTTTGACACCTTGAAATATAATCTTGATGTGATTTTGCAGCAACACGGAGCGTAATGTCTACACTGGGCGGTGTATCCTTGACAACATGAATCCCCGGCAGAAGTCCCAGCCAGACCGAAAGCGTTCTTGGTGCTGGAGAAACGAGAAAAGTTCTTGCCGGCTGCCGGCCTTTTTCTGCCTCTGCCTTCCGCTCCGGGCGGACAAACGTTGCATATGTGATCTATTTTTAGCCAATATGCTATCCACGGGGCTTCGTAATCATACACACAATCAACTAGTCAAGTTGATCTGGTTAGTCAATTGGGGATGCCAGAACTGTGATAGTATCATCGCTGTAGTCAGTCTTGAATGGTCACTCGAATCAAGCTTGAATAACAGGGACTGTTCAGTCCATTTCGTGTCCACCCATCTGAGCGACCACGCTATCCCTGACCTGGGCTCGTCCTTCGTGGATTCGACCAGCCATTGTGCCACGATATAGAAGTGGATCGATCACTATAGCCCGTCCGACTCATTTTCTGGGCTAGAGTGACGTGACTATCCTTGCATACAAATCTCTTAGTCATTACCCCACAACTTACTCCCTTCGCGTACTATATATATCTCCCGTCACGCGGCGCTCGATCATCGCACGTACTCAACAACACATCGCACTGGGAATAGAACCACCGTCCCACAGTGGCGACTCCAGCACGTCAGCTATCCCCGTGCCGGACGTTATGTCACTGTGTACTATAAAAATCCCATCACAGCCACCACGAACCACTCGCACCCTCCCTCCCCACCGGATCGTCAAAGACCCGACCCTGCAGATCCGGCAATCTGTTTCAGCTGGAATGACACCATCCGAAGTGATCAGCGGCGTCTACCCCACACCCACACCTACACATCATGTCTGTTGATCATGGATCAGAGCAGGGGTACGGGTACGTAACCCCTAGTTGATCGTGCTCAATAGTCCTCCTGAATACTCGTACTCCGTCCAGTAGCGATACACGCGATTCTCGAGGCTAGTACGCTGTAGCTCCATCACCTATCAGTGCCTCCACCCATAGTCCACACCCATAAACCAAAGAACTAAGAATAGCACTTCCCTAGTAGGAGTACTCGTAGACAACCGCCGTGACTCAATCGCAGCAACAGACCTACCTAATCCGCCGGAAAACCACGCGAGGTTCGCCCGCCCCGGGAATCCCTTCCCCGTGGCCCCACTCCAGAGCCCGGAAGAACGAGACCCCGATGGGGAAGGGGAAGGAGGGGATTTACCCGCGGCGATCCGGTCTCGCCAATTTGCCGGGCTGGCTGGACTGACTCCGCCCCGTGTCCGACCGATCGACCCGGTAGCGGGTGCCATTCCCCCTTTTTGTGGGAGGTGTTGTTTCGGGGGAAGCTATTTCTGGCGAGGACGGATTTCGCATGTTCTAGAAGGTCTCTGGCTTCGTACTCGTACCGCTGCCGCGCGAGGGTTGCGTTAGTGTGGGATCTAAGTGTGATTGATGATTGAGCTTGGGATTCCAGGGATTTGGGGACTAGAAGGAGAAAAATGATGTTGTGTTTGGAAAGTGTATTCATCATTATTGGTTCGTCCCTTGCACGGCAAGGGGAAGGTCTGATCTATGCAGTGGTCTATAGGACGTGGACGCTCTAGGTGGTATATTCTAATAACAGGAGTGAACGCTAGACAGGATGGGTGACGCCGAGATAGTGGGACAAAGGAGACAAGGAAATAGTAGGAAACATTTTTAGGCCGTGATCTTGAAGCTCTGCTTCGTCATGGTGGAGGATGAGGATGATCATGATGATGAGGTGGAGGACGTCTGTCCGAGACGATGAGGATACTCAAAGCTCTCAATCGGATGAAAGCGCGTCAGTAGCGGATGTACTGGCGGGAGGTATGAGTGATCCTGTGGAGAAGTCGGTCTGGATTGGAGCAGACGAGTTGCCGATGGAGTCGGCGGTGGAGAGACACCGGACACGGCGTGGTTCCCTGAGTCTGGTGAGGACCCTGATGGGTGGTTGTTTTGATAGAGTGGATCGAGGACGGTGAGACGTGGTCGAGACTGAGTGAAGAATAGGTCGAGTTTAACAGGCGACAACAGGCACTCCAGATTGAGACCAGTGCACACTGCCACTCCGGCGGGAGAAGATCTTCTCCATGCACCGGCGGCCTTTGTCGAGGAGGCTCTTTCTCTCCGTAGGTTCCGGGGCCCATTTGATGGACGGGGTCTTCACGACAGTCGACTTGACAGCCGCCGACTTCACCGGGGCAGGAGCCGCGGACGAGGGCTTGGAGCCGCGGCGGGAGCGCCGGGGTGGGACGGGCAGGTCGTTGTCGAGGTCATCGTCGCTGTCGCTGCCCATGGAGCGGATGTGGACCTGGATGTCCCGCTTGACGAGCTCCATGGACTTCTCATGGACGCGGGCGTGGCCGAGGCACCGGCGCAGATCGGGCTGCTTGGCGCTGCTTTCGTGTTCATACTTCTCGCCGGAAACGAGGCAGAGGTGGAGGTGGAGCGAGGATTTGGTCGCGAAGGGGGAGCGACGCTGAGGGCGCACGGGTGGAGGAGGGTTCGGTTTGGTGAAGAGGAAGGAAGAGGTGTAGGACATTGTAGGTTGGGTTGGGTGGGTGTTTGGTGGACGAGACTCGAGATAGTGGTGTGTAGTGTATGTACGCAGGCACTACTCCGTCACCCAAAGGGCGGGGAGAGTCAAGGTGAATTGGTGTTGGTTTGGAAGGGGAAAGGAAACGTAGAGCTGCTTGCTTGGTTGACAGGCTTTCCTTCCCTGGATTGCCGGACCTTGACAGTCTATATAGGGTCCCAGGGGCAGGAAAGCCAGCTTGCGATAAGAAAGGCCGAGCAGGTCATGGGGTGAGCAAAAGTCTGCGTGCCAGGGCTCTAGAACTTCCCCGGTGGATCAGTGGGTGGATCCGCCCATCAGTGGCCGACTGTTCCAGCCCTGCCATCAGGCCGACAAACCCAAACCCCTCGACCGCCACTGCCCAATTGCACAAAATTGCTCAGGAACCACTCGGTGACAATGGATCATGAAACGTTGATGATAATGCACGGGCAGGGCCACGGCCAATCAGCGAGTGGTTTCACCACCATGCGATACAGGCACACAGGCACACAGGCCGGCACCGGGGGTGGTGATGGCAACAACTTCACCAGCCAGCCAGTCAATAAGGTTTCCTACACTCGAAGAGGGAAAGATGTCCGTGCACGGGCACGTGGGTCAGATAAGCGATTCATAATGCATTTGGTGTTCATTTTTTATTTTTGGGGCCGGGTGGAGCCCGCTGGATGTGTGGCTTTGAAACCTGGAAGTCTCGAGCATCGACGCGACAGCTCGATCACCTTCCCAACTCACCAGGTGTACGAGTCTTTGGCCCAGAGTCACCGACTCCACCATAGTAGTGCTGACGTTCCCTTTTGCTGGTGCCCCTCCTCTCCTTCCCCTCTCCCTCCCCCTCCATTAGATGGTGTCATCAGCGTGGCAATTTTGAGCGGCCGGATTGACACCGAGTCACTGAGTCACCGCTCATTGACGCGATCCGGGTGCGTGATTTCTTCGAATTGCGTCCGGTGCCTGGACCAAGGACTATTCCATGAGGGTCTTAGACTAAGGGATGGCGTCAGAGAGCCGACCCCATCCCACAATCCTCAATCAATAGTCCAGTGTCTGTGTGACTGAGGGTGATGCATTATCAACTTCGGGATGGGGGAGGTGTCAATCCTCGGACCGGCCAACGGAATCGGGCCCCCGATAAAGAAACCGGTTTAGCGTGTCTGGTTGCAGCTCGCAAGCTATCTCCCTACCTGCAAGCATGGGAGTTTCCGATCAGCAGATCGACACTCGCTCAACCGGACTTCCCTGCTGGAGGTGATCTGGTTTCTGCAATCTGCAGCCTGCAGGTATGCAGCCCTCGGTTGGTGGCTTATAACTCGGTGAACCTCCCTCCTCTCCCTCCCCCCTCCTACTGTGTGTGATCTATACTATCTGTTTGTCTGCATGAACACCTTCACCTGCATTTGATTCACATTTTTCTTATTCTGGCGCCAACTCCGGTCGCAACGGCCAAAAACCACATTTTCATCCGCTTACCGTCGGCGTGGCACGGGTTATGTAATCACCGCGCACAACGCTGGTTTGGTTAACTTTTGTTTATGTTTTCCTACCCTATGCGCCATCCTACCCAGCGCATCGCTTCACCTTTGACTGATGGTTCCATGATGGCGACACAACCTGCTCCTTTGGGCGAAAAACAAACCCACGCACGCAGTGGAGGAAAACTTATGACTCGGGTGGGTAGGTGGTGGCTTGCCATTGCCCCTCCTCCCTTCCTCCCCGAAGGTCAATGCATTGCGTCTAGTGTTTGACTGCGTGATTTTTCTTCTTCTTTGGTCTGCCAAACTCTATCACCGGGGAACAAGCAAGTCTTTTGAAGTTAGTTATACTCCGTCCTCCGTAGGGAGTCGAGGGACACTATCGACAATCGGCACGCCACAATCCGGACGTTTTCTCTGGTTCAACCCAAACCTAGCTGGTCAGCTCGTGTGAGTCGATGGCGATCTAGAACGAGTCGATGGTTCTGGATGTTGGTTGTGCGCGATGCGACGGCGGCTAGTGCAGTGCAGTCTTCACAGTAGAATAGTGAAGTCTAGTCTACTACGTAATCCGGCCTGTCTGACTGCGGCGCAGAGACGCACCTGAGGTCTGAGCTTAATTCCCCTGTCCCCCCCCTCCCTTCCCCTTTTTGAGTACATGCTCCTTTTCACTCCTGTATGCCCAATCACCGATAATGGGATGCCCACGCGGATGGCGTTGCCTAAATTGCGATTGCAGCGGGAGGGTCGGGAGTATCATGAATCAACGGTCGGGATTCCTTGCCTGGAAGTATTCTCCCTTCCCGATAGTGTAGCAGTGTCCATCCTGGGCTCGGTCGTTCAATTTCTTGATTCTTGTCTAGCTTGTGGTGTGGGGTGGAGTTCCGTCGGGTAGTTACTGGGTGCCAGGTGGTCTAGGTGATAACCCCCAGGGTCCATCCAGCTAGTTTTTACCACCTAGTCTACCACTCTGGCCGACGTAGTCCGAGTCGCGATAGCTCTGCGCGGTGCCATTGCATTATGCAATCGAAATTGCCCCTCCTCTCCCCTCCTTCATCCTTCAAATCTGTTCACTCGACTATCAGGTAAATCGATTGCAATCCTGCATGCATATAGATCCCCCAATCTGCCCCTCCCTCAAACCTTCCCAATCCACCGAGAACAAGAAAGCAAACACCGAAGAAAACTTCCTGCCGAAAAGGCAAGAATCCCGAGCTCCCGGGTTTGCTTTTCATTGTTTGCTTTTTATTTTTTATTTTTTTTCCCTTTCTTTTTGTGCTCGCCCTCGCCTGCCGGCTTGGCTGGCTGGTTCGGATGTTGGCAATTGATAAGCCACGGCCACTAGACCCGAACCGGAGATCCCGGATCTCGGAGATCAGCCGGCCACCCATGGATTGTGGGATTCTGGTTGATGGTATCTGTCACCGGCACACACAGAACAATATTTTCATTCGCTGGGTCTTATCGGCAAACAATGAAAATGAAGACGGGCTCGGTTTATTCCATCGCCCATAGGTTGTCGAACGTCCATGCGGCGGGATTGCCGAAGAAGAATTCGTCGAGGGAGAGGTCCTCTTGGCTGAAGGTTGGCTGTTTTTGTTTGTATTGGTGGTGGTTAGTTGAGGTGCTTGAGGTGCTCTTCGGTGTTCTTCAGGTCCTCACAGTGAGGGCTTGGGCGAAGGGTGTGTGAACTTACTTGGGATAAGTCCGGGTCGAGAAGAGACGCTCCCGCTCCGGTTAAGTCTGCGGGTAGATGGAGTTGGGTCGCGGTGGTGGTGGTGTCGGGCGGGTTCATCTGTACAACTGTTAACACCCTTAACATCCCACCCACCCAGCTGATTTGACTGCTGGGGTGAATGAAATGACGGCCATCACCCACCGGAACCAGCCGCATCGGAAACAGAAGCTCCTTCGCCTTGCGCAGATCCTCCTGGTGCGCCAGCACCCGATGGTACTGCCGCACCACCTCGTAGATCGCCTCCTCCTTCTGCACCGCCGGGTGCGCCGCGTTGGGAATCCGCGACCGCAGGAACGCCGCCGCCGCCGCGATGTACCAGTAGTGCGTGTATCCGGTGCCCAGGCGCGTGGTCTTCTCCTCGAGAAGGTGCAGGACCGCCTCGATGTAGTGGATCAGCGTGGTGCTGTTCGATTGGAGCAGGAGGTTATCTTTTCCCCCAAGCTTTATCAGTATGTCTGCCTTGACACTAAGGTGGAGGGTGGGTGTTGACGTACCGTGCACGCTGGCAGCGATGTACATGTTATGGCAGATCACCAGCGCGCTCTTGAAGTAGTCGTGGCGCAGCAGCAGTAGGATTTGGTTCCCCGCCTCCGTGAGCTGGCGGTGCTGGTCGATGAGCCGGAACGCAGCGTTGAAGCATACCATCCGCGAGAGCGAGTAGCGCGGGTTGGCGTCCGCCTGCCGCGCGAACGGCGCATGCAGCAGGATCAGGAAGTGTCGGAGCTGGATGTCCAGCAGCGCGCGGGCTAGGGTTGGGGTACGCCCTCGTGCTGACATCCCCGCGGTGCCGGCGTCGTCGTCGGGCCACGGGGGCAGTCTGTGCAGCGCGGCCGTGATCCGCTCCTCGCTGCGGAGCACCTCCTCGTACACGGACTGCGCGTGGATATCGTTGACGAGGGAGTTCAGGGCGGTGCGCAGCGGGAAACTCGACGCTGAGACCCGCAAGAACGAGCACGCCGTGTACACCTCCGCCGGCTGGGAGGGCGGGAGCGCGGCGGCGTCGACCGCCAGCGCCTCGTCGTCGATGTTCAGCGGCGGCGCGGTGTCCGCGGTCAGCGCCGCGCCCGCGGACGGCATGCCGCGGTCGGTCGAGATCTGCAGCTCCAGCTCGAGGATGGTCGCCCACAGCCGCCGGCGCATCTCCAGGTCAAAGACCGACACCCGGTCGCCCAGGATGGTCGGGTCGCGGTGAAAGCCGGCCGACATGGCCTCGCGCACCAGCGTGCCCGCCGCCGTCCACGTGCGCTTCTTCTTCACCACGTTCACCATCTTCGCCACCAGCAGGAGGCACCGGATCTGCCAGATCGCCAGATAGATGTGCTTCTGGCTCTGCCGCGGCAGCCACGCCTCCGCCGCCTCGATCCACAGCGTCGCGCGCTCGCGCGCCAGCGCGCTGTCGCCGATGTATTTGGGCTGTTGCTGCTGCTGGGCCGGCGGCGCCGCGAGGCAGCCCACGCACGCGAGCACCAGCATCAGCGTGACGACAAACGCCGGCCGCGCGGCGCGGCTGTCCTCGCGGAACGCCTCGTACTCCCGCATGAAGCTGGGGTAGTGTAGGATGCGGTAGAGGGTCTCGAAGGTGTCGAAGTAGAGCTGCACGTGGGCGTCCATGGTTTCCGGGTCCGGGAGTAGCCCGACGAGCTCCCATTCATGCTGCGGCAGCAGGTCCGTCCGCATGCCCTTCCACTTCACCTGCAGCGCCTTCAACTCCCGCTGCAGGCTGGGCAGGGAGGTGCGCTGCATGATGGTCTCCTTCATGAAGGATCGCAGCTCGGGAAACTATCCCCCACGAACATCAGCGAGGCGCCCTGCACAGTGACGAGGAAGAGAGTAACACTCACGTGAGAAATCAAACTGATCGGATTCGTACTCCCGTAGTAATGGGTCTTGAAATTCTCGCCCCGCAGAATCGTCGTCTGCACCCGCAGCCGCTCCCCGCCGGACCCCGGGGGCCCGATCCCATCATCATGGCCATCGGGGTTGTCGGCCGCGTTACTGCGGATCGACGGGCGCTCCTCATTGATCCCCGTCGCCGACGACGACGCCCCGAGTAGCTGCCAGCTGCCTGCGTTCTGCGGCGCTGCCAGCGATACCACCCTCGTTTCGGGGGCCGGTTGATCCGCTGTGCTGTGCTCCAGCCCTCCTCGGCCAAAATGGTCCTGCGGCGCCGGCGCTGGCGGGGGACTGTGCAGCGTGTACGCACTATTGTGTAGCAATGCGGACCGTTCCTCCCCCGGCAAGAAGGGAAATTCATTGTAGGAGCATGACTCGGCGATGCCGCCTTTCCGACACCGCCCGCAGGCCGGCAGCTCGCGGTCGCATTTGAGCTTGCGACGCCGGCAGTCGTAGCACGAGAGCGCCTTGCGTCTGCGTTTGGGCTTGTCCGAGCTCGGTGGCCGAGGGGATTTGGAGATCCGCGATGGGGGGTGGGATTGCATTTCCTGTTCATCGGGGGTAAGTTCGGGAGAATAAGAGAAGGAGCATGGCAGATTGCGTCGTAGCTCCGAGGCGGGCGTGCGGGGCTTATGAGGTCTCGGACGTTGCATTGCCTCGGGGTTTAGGGGGTTGGCTCGCTCGGAGTTGTCAGAGTGAGATACTTCAGTGGGGCCTTTGATTGGCGGAATCCTTTATCTGATTGATTGATATCGGGTGGGGGGCCGGAAGGCCAGGTTCCGATTGGGTCGCTGTCGGAGTCTTGGAAGGCTCAGCTCTTTCTAGTTCTTGCACAGCAGTCGCCTAGGCACCTATCTTTGAGATCGATGAAAGAGTCTTTCCGATAATGGGTCGGGGCTTGAAACGACGCTGAAGCACGTTCATACGAGAGTCTACATCAACGAGGATGGAAACAAGTCACACTTGAGCCTCGCAACATCCCGCTAGAAACTCATATTCAGGAAAAAGTCCAGGTCGATCGCGTCCGGCTGCGCAAAAGGATAGAACGAGACATCGTCCGGCGCAGTTGGGATGGTCGTGTCGTCCCCGACGCCGTGACCACCCTCGCCCAGCGAGCGCTCGAGGTGGTCGATGCCGTTGCGCTTCTTGTTTGCGGACGCGCGCACGAGCTGTCGGACGGTCGCCAGCGCCTCCGTAGCTAAATGCGTGTTGAGCCGGTCGGCAATACTCTGCAGAGTCTCCATCGCCCGCGGGATCACAGCCAGACTGTCCAGCGTGTCCAGCGCCAGCAGGACACAGACAAACTGGAACACAGTGCCCAAAACATTCCACCAGGGCTGGTCCATAAAGACCAGTCTTTGCGCCGGGGCGAGCGCGGCCGTCCCCGCGCTGATGATCTCCTCAATCCGCTGTGGGTGGAAGTGGAAGTTGATCAGGCGCAGCCGACGGTATAGGCAGAAAACGAGATCGGCTTTTACCAGCACCAGGAAGTCATGATCGACTTCGATACGGATGACCTTCCGCAGCGCGGATACTTGATCTTCGGCGCCTGCGCCGACTTCCCGGCCCGGAGTGCTCACAGGTATAGCTTGAACCAAGGAACAGAGCTGGGAAGAAAGGTCGGTTTTGAAGGTGGCAGAGAAGTCCTCTTGCCGTGCATGCAGCGTGGGGTTCATTACGGACCGCCCATAGTCCCAGGCGATCAGCGTTTGCAGACATTCGGCCACCTGCGCAGTGCGTCTGGGTTTGTACGGCTGTCGTGATGCCGTGTCGGGCGGGGCCCTGCCGGGAGCCAGCATGAAGCCGTCAGGCCCGTGCTGGAGTCCCGTAGCCTCGACGAGATGCATCATGGTGCAGCTACAGAGCCAGGAGACATGTGGTCTACTCGTGGTGCGCATGTACAACGTGCGCAGGAAGTATGCGGCCACGTGCTCGATGGTCGGGTATCGGCCGGCGACGTAGTCCTCGAGGATGCTTTTCGCGTGCTGCACGGCCCACAACTCCTTCTCTTGGGTCAATGCTGCTTCGGCGCCGTGAAACAGCGACCCCAGTGCCATGACCCCGCAGATCACCGCCTCAAAGCTCAACCCCTGAGGCTTCCCGTGCCAATGGTCCCCGGCCCGCTGAAGCAGACTCTCGTGGTCCAGGAAGTTGAACAATGGATGAATGGCGGCCACGTAGACATTTATCAGGCGCTTGGCGACTTCCCAGTCGATGACCTCGGCAGTCTGAAATCGGACGCTGGTTTCCGGTTCCCGTCGGAGTCCCGGGTTGTAGGCGAATGAATGTAGGCGTGGGGGATTGGAAGCCTGCACGTCCAGCCCCACGAAGAGAGGAAACGCGACCGAGGACTGTCGCCCCACAAACCGCTGCTTCCAGGGCTCTAAAATCCCCTGAGGAGCTGACGGGCTGTCGGTGCGAACCGCGCTCGTTCCGTGCGCAACCACGTGACCACCGTCTGGTACAGTTCGCCGCGCAGACCCCGGACGCGCGCTCGAAATATACTCGCAATCGACGTTGGAGCTCGCACACATGCTGCATGGAACATTGCCATTGCACTTGACTCTCCGCGACCGACATTGCGTGCAGGCCTGGCGCGATCGCTGCCGCTTTCGCTCCAAGCCGTCACCCTCCTCATCACTCGATGACTGCGAGTTGCGTCGTCCATGTCTACTCCACGTCAACATTCAGCCACAGTCCCACTGTTTGGGTAATACATAGCCTCACTTTCGACTCCCCCCATCGGCCGCGACATAGTCCGGCTTCAGCTTGGACGACCGGGACTGCTTCCAATTGTCGTGGGTGGACGGGGGACACGTGTGGGGGTTGTAGACCGTCACGCGAGGCTGTCCTTTCTTGGTCCCAATTCGTACCTCATATTTACAGAGAGGATCCCGACACTTGGCGATGTGGCGGGCGGGGTCTGACTTGGCGACGAGGTAGGATTCATGGCGATCGGCTGTATGGCGGAGGAGGGTGTGACGCGCCTGGGAGATGGTGTCGAATGTCATACCGATGCAGAAGGGGGTGATGTTCCCGGGGCTAATAAATGTTAGTAAGGACTTTACACCTGCAGATGTATGCGAAGGGCATACGATTGGCTGGATGGATCCATTCTCTGTGGCGTGGCTAGGGAACTATGGGGGGGATGGCGTTGAATGGGCAGGGCAGAAGGACAACCCTGAGATCATGCCCGATGCCATCAAATGCCACCACAAAAGCTGGGCATCCGAACAGAAGGCGGAGAGGGGCACGTGACAATAACGCACACGTGACATGGCATGACGCATTGAGGATGTCGCGCTGCGAGGGACCATGGGACGGTGTATTACTTGGATAATTATTCTTTCTCTACCCGATATTGCTGAGGTAGGTCGAAGGACGCTGTAGCTTGACCGGCAAGTAAAAGACTCGCTAGCGCCTACTCCCTGCAACTACCTCATAAGAACGTTTTACATATTCTACAGCGGTACACCCAAATGGATCTACAAATCGAAACGCCGTGCATAATTCAGATGACCGACCCGCACACGATCTCAATACGAGTAACCATGGCCTGGGCCTGAATAGCCCATGATTTCAGAATGACGCGAGGAACGAAGTCCTTCATACCCGGGGTATACAAAATCCGTCTCAAGGGCTACTGCGTTGGACCCTGAAATTATTGCTGTATCTACTCACCAGAACCACAATCTATCAACCTCAATTCTCATCACCAAAACTCCAACCATGTCCCGCAAACTATGCATCACCGCCGTAGACGGCCACACCGGCTCCCTGATCGCCGAGCTGATCCTGACGGACCCCAAATTCACCAAAGCCATCAGCTCCGTGATCGGCCTGACGCTGCACCCGGACGCCAGCGCCTGCAAGGAGCTGAGCAAACTGGGGGCGAATATCGTGCCCCACAAGCCGGGCCGCCTGCGCGAAATGGTCCAATCGCTCAAGGACACCGGGGCGGAAGCGATATGTGTGATCCCGCCCGCGCACCCGGACAAGCTCGACATCACCACCGAGCTCATTGAGGCGACCAAGCAGGCCGGGGTCGCGAATGTGTGCATGATCAGCTCCGCCGGCTGCGATCTCGCCGAGCGGGACCGACAGCCCCGGTTGCGGGAGTTTATCGATCTCGAAGTGCGGCTGCTCGCGTGCAAGGGCGATCCCTCCACTTCCACCGGTCACTCGCCGGTTGTTATACGGTAGGGCTGGGGAAATGAATGCATGGATTTTGAAAGATGTGTGTAATAACTTTGGGAACCTGCAGACCCGGATTCTACGCGGAAAACCTGCTGTTGTACTCCCGCCAGGCACAAGAGGAAGGGCTCCTGCCGCTGCCTATTGGCAAGAACCATAAGTTTGCACCCATATCGCTGGGGGTATCTTTCGCTCCTTCTGCGGGCTGTGACCGGACGAGTAAATTGACCGCTGCTAGGATGTCGCCCAAGTTGCAGCGCATGTCCTCTGTGGGAAGGGGAAGCACGGATTCAGTGACAAGCACCGGGGTCAATTGATGGTGCTGACGGGTATGTACGAAGGCACCCCATCAACTTCCGTGCGCCAATTTGTTGCTAAATACGACGTAGGCCCAATGCTCGCCACAGGCGACGAACTGGCGTCTGCAGCCAGCCAGGCTTTAGGAGAAGAGCTGAAGTTCGAGGATATCTCCGAGTGGGTTCATTCCCTCCTATCGTTGGCAAACTAGGGCATCCGAGACTAAACAGCGCATTCCTGCAGAAACGAAGCCAAGCGAGTCTTGCAAGCGCAGTCGGACAGCGACCAGTCCGAGGTGCAGTATCTGTTAGAATACTACTCGTTGGTGCGCGAGGGCAAGACCAACTACATTTCCACCACCGCGTTCCATGACGTCACCGGGGGTCACCCCCAAGAACCCCCGGACTTCTTCAAGGTCTATGCCCAGGAGTTCCATCCTAAGCGCGCCAACAAAAGACGCAAGTTGAGTGGGGGCCAGTGAGCGTGGTTACAGTGGCTTGCGGTGATGTAGTGAGTGGCTCATTGTAGATGTTTTCGATCGCTGGTGGTAGCGGTGGCGGTGGTGGATGAATCCAGCTCGTGTTGATGCCAAGGATCAGAAGCCAGCCATCGTGTTACCCCACAAAATTCCTGTATCTGCGGGGACGATATGTGAATACTGCTTGTTTGCCACTTGAATTGAAATACATTGGCGGTGATTCGTGGGTCGGCTGAGTGGTTAAACCTCGACCGCGTTACTCTTTCTTTTGGCGGGGTTAGGGCATCCTCAGCTTGAGTGGTCGGGAATATGCTTCCGGGACTCTCAACCAGGAAATGGACAATGGCCAGTCCATCACCCCAGCAAGCCGTAGACGCAATATGCAACGTGCGAGATGTTCTAGGATGCAGTAGAGGTGTCAAGCGCTAATTATGACGTGACCTTGAAGTGATCTTAGGGGGTTAATGTCCAGCAGCCAGTGGTATTTTGGTAGTTTTTAAACATCGCTATCTGTTCTGCTGAGGGTGACTTGCCATCGATCGTAGCCATACGTCTCCACCTCTTGCACGAACACCATACACAATGACTCTCATCAGCGACGCAATCAAAAACGACCACCGCGACCTCGAAGAGGCCTACAACAACATTCTGACCGCCGCAGGCGACGACGAGAAGCGCCGGTGGCAGAACCAGTTCACCTGGGAGCTGGCTCGCCACTCCATCGGGGAGGAACTGGTGCTGTACCCAGCGATGGAGGAGCACCTCACCGATGGGAAGGCGATGGCCGACAAGGACCGGGCGGAACACAAGACGGTAAGCTCAGCGGACCTGCCCCTTCTACCAGACAGTCTTGACAGTGGGACGAGACTAAGACGTGGATCCAGGTGAAAGACCATCTGGAAAAATTCCAGAACCTAAAGCCCGACGACGCAGAATTTATCCCGACCATCCAAGGACTCTGGGGCTCCCTTTCGCAACACATCAAGGAGGAAGAGGAGCAGGACCTGGTCAAGCTTGAAGCGAAACTAGATAACGAGGTCTCCAAGGCCATGGTCTCCTCGTTTAAGCGGACGAAGATGTTCGTCCCGACTCGCAGTCATCCGTCGGCGCCTGATAAACCGCCCTTCGAAACGGTGGCAGGATTACTGGCTGCGCCCATCGATCATATCAGGGACCTGTTCAGAAAGTTCCCGGACCAGGCTGCCAGTGACATTCCGCCATGAATGTTGTGGGAGAATTTGTTTGGTGAATTTGTGTTGATATATGTTTCAACGACTTCCTAATCGATGGGCTTGGGGAGATTGCCATGGGTGTACCAAGTACTGCGATGTTATGAATAGGTAGCATTGACGTGTTTAATGGGGACTGTGAAGCATAGTAGCAAAATAAGAATGAGCCTTCTAGAAACTACCGCCACATATAGTACTCAGACCTTTATGAAGCGTCACTCAAACTCGACAAGCTAACTTCCTTTGGGCATTAATCCTGTCACAATCAACCCATGACCCAGTGGCTCTAGAACATCATAAGGCTCAGGAAATTGTCAGGTCCTGCGCGATTCAGGGACATGATCCTACTCCGATGCACTCATGAGTCAATTGACCCGGGGTTGGCGGGGTAAAAGTGCCAAGTTGGGAGCGTGTCCGGCTTAGAATTACTGTAAGCGGTTAAGAGCCGGAATGACCCAAAGCGGGACCGGAACTCCGACGACCGATTGCCGACGCAATTTTTCCGCTTATGCTCTCCCCTAGAGTTATGAATTCGAAGATTTGTCAGACTCTCAATCGAACTTGCGTGTCAAGACGGTGTTATTCACATATTTGGGTAGGTGAGAGACAGCATTATTCATCATCAGACACACTCGATGATCTATCGAGGAATATTTCCTGCTAGCCCGTGGTGAACGGAGCATATGATGATGGGTTGCTACCCAGGTCCGCGGACCGGACAAGTTATGCCTATGCGCTGGGACGCCATGTGTCTCGCCGGTAACTCCTATCTCCACACTCCGGGCCCACCAGGCAAGCTCCAGCTTTTCTTTTTTGCTGCCCTGGAAGATGCGCCAGGGTGACATATATAAGCTAGAGGTCCACCTGGGTTCAAGATGGTGGACCAAGAGCTTGTGTCGATTCAAGATCCTTTGGTGATACATTAGAGCTTTATCTACGCCGCAACGATCCGTCAACGAATACACAACAGCACACGCATAACGCAGCACAATGGGTGCGGTACAAGAGGAAAGCACGCCGCAAAGAGATGTCGAAGCAGCCGCTGGACAGCCGCAGAAAGAGAAAGTTGTTGATCCATACATCGTGGATTGGGAGGGACCCGACGACCCCCAGTGTCCCATGACCTGGCCTTTGAGCAAGAAAGTGCGTCAGCTGGCCGGAATGGGGGTTAATAGTCTTCTCACGTACGTGAAAATGTGCCTCAGAGAGCGGAAAACGGAACCTCTGGCTAACATGCACGATCCAGACCTCTATCGTCGTCAATGTTCACCCCAGGCGAGGCAGACGTACTGGCCGAGTTCCACACTACAAACTCCACCCTAGGCTCCTTCGTCGTATCCATCTTCCTTCTGGGCTACGTGGTCGGCCCCCTGGTGATTGCGCCGTTGTCGGAGATGTACGGCCGGTGTCGACTCTACCACATCTGCAACACCCTCTTCCTCATCTTCACCATCGCATGCGCGGTCGCCCAAACGTTACCGCAGCTGTTTGTCTTTCGCTTCTTCGCTGGCGTCGCCGGAAGCTGTCCGATGACGCTGGGTTCCGGCACCGTGGCGGACCTTATCCCGAAGGAAAAGCGTGCAGGCGTGATGGCCATCTGGGCCATGGGCCCCATTTTGGGCCCCGTCATCGGGCCCATCGCCGGGTCATTCGTCTGCGCGAACATCGGCTGGCGCTGGGTCTTCTGGATCATCGCCATCGCGGTACGCTTAGCCCCCATCCAACCATCACGGAAAAATCCGCAAGCTAATGGCCCATCCTCCAGACCGGAGTAATGCTCATCGCGACCGTCTTCTGCTACCGCGAAACCTACAGCGTCGTGCTCCTGGAGCGCAAAGCCGCGTGCCTCCGCCAGGAAACCGGCAACGAGAAGTACCGCTCCAAGTTCGACCGCGGTACGCCGCGCAAGGAGATCTTCCGGCTGGCGGCGGTGCGACCCGTCAAGCTGCTCTTCCTGTCGCCGACGGTGCTGCTGATGGCGCTGTTCGGCGCCGTCTCCTACGGGTACCTGTATCTCATGTTCACGACCATCACCGCCATCTTCGAGGAGGTCTACGGCTGGCGCCAGGAGATCTGCGGCCTGGCGTACCTGGGCTTTGGGCTCGGGGCCATCCTGGGCGTGCAGGTCACCGGCTACATGGCCAACCGCATCGCCGCGGCCCACACGGCCCAGGGCCGGTTCGTGCCCGAGTCGCGGCTGATCCCGTGCCTGTACGGCTCGTGGCTCCTGCCCATCGGGCTGTTCTGGTATGGCTGGTCCGCCGACAAGCAGGTGCACTGGATCATGCCGATCATCGGGACGGGGATCTTCGGCGCGGGGCTGATGTGTGTTTTCGTACGTGCCCCCCTTTTCCTCTCTCGCACGTGGTCTGTATATGCTAACTGCCTGGTAAATGCAGCTGTGCATCAACACTTACCTCGTCGATTCGTATCTCCTCTACGCTGCCTCCGTGACGGCCGCCAACGCGGTGTTGCGCTCGCTAATCGGGGCGCTGCTCCCGCTGGCCGGGCCGTCGATGTACGATGCCCTAGGGTTGGGATGGGGCAATTCTCTGCTGGCGTTTATCGCGCTGGTCTTTTGCATGTTCCCGGTGTTCTACAGCCGGTATGGGGCCCGGATCCGCACGTCGCCCAGGTTCCGGTTAAATCTGTAATGGGCGTGGGTGGCACTGTTGTCTTTCTCAGCGAAACAAAAAGATTTCTCTTCTCACTGTAATGTACTTAATGATAGAACTGGAGCTTGACTTTATCTCATCGATGTATCGTGGAGGTTACTCATGGTTTCAACAAGCATGTATGGCCGGACAGTGTGGTGAGTACTTAGGGCTCATCGTCTGCTTAGCTCGTCTCTAGCCAGTTGTTGAGCGTGAGCAACGGGAGAAGTTCGTCCAGTCTATACGAAATTCGTTGCTACTATATCCCCTGCTAACACCGGGTCGGGGCTACATGTAGATGACCTGGTAGGTGATAATGTTCCCGGCGTGGGGTGAGCAGTGTACTGTGGGCGAGCTGGACAGCTGTACTTTGACTTCGTGGTTATAGATGATTCATATGGCACTCGACCGGATACTGAGATAGTGGATGGTAGTTCACTTTGAGTAAACTACCGCAAGAGTAATGCATTCTACAGAATGGGTTCATGATTTGTGAGATAATGGAATTCGTTCTCCGGACAACGTAATTGATTATCATCAGCCTCTGTATTTCAGAACCCAGAGAAGACCAGGTTCCCAGTCCCGGCAAAACGAGCATCGGATTCAGCCATCTAACTTCATTAGCAAACGTAGACCGAGGAAAGAGAGGAAACAAATAAAGCAAAGCGACAAAGAAGAAGCACCTTCAATCTCAAAGTCTGCTATAGCATGACGAATTGTTCCTTGCTGTTCAGCCATTGCCCATGGTCCACTTGAAAAAAGTGTGGATTGCACCGAAAGCCAGTTCTACCGTCCGGTGAAGCATCGATCAATTCGGCTGTGCTGTGCCGGTCCCGCCGAAGTTGTCCCGTCGCCGCTTTCAAGAGATAAAATTATAAATGATTCAAATATCCCTTCCTCTGTGTCGTTTACAACGCAGAAAACACATCACAATTTTGGTTTCCTCTACTTCAGGCAGACAATGTACTTCTCCAAGAGCAGTCTGCTGATCGGCTTCGCCTTTTGGGCTCTCGGCTGGAGCACCGACGTTCCTGGCTATTCCATAAACACACCGTCTGTACGAGCCTCTCTACCGACGGTCTGATAGTTTGTAGAGCTGGAGCAAGAGCATCCTTTGCGTAGAAATTGGCAAGTGTACTGACTGTTCTGACTTGGATTATCACGAAGCTACGTGATCACCAAGAATACCATCGAGAGTGCCTCTGACGGTCCTGGCATCAACAACACGATTCACCAAGGAATCTTGCCCAAGCTCCCAGTTCACGTTGTTGCTCTGGAGCAGGTAATTGACGCCTTGAATCATTCGGGCCCAACAGTTGCCTATGCATTATTATGTCAGAAAAGCACGATCGTAGACGGATGTTGTGCAGAGCTGCTCGGAGAGCTAGGGTAGCAACACGGGCTCTGGAAGGCTCGGTTTATATCTCATATGGACAGCGACTGGCGAGTAGTGGGTTGCGTTCCTAGTTAATGTATTACATTTTGGACTGATGTAAAGTGGATGCCTCTGAATTTCCTTTTCTTTTGTTCTCTTTTTCTTTGCTCTCCTCCTTTTGGTGTAGATTTATTTGTTCCCAAGATGGGTTCTATGATTGATCGAATAAGGCGTCGCGGCAATTAGAACAACCTTTCAATTTTCAGCCTCGAGGAATCCATATTATCACGTTGAATATCTGGGGATGCAAAGATGCATATACGTGACAGGAAAATTCCGAGAAACAACTCAACCGCCCCAATTGACTACTGCGAACACAGAGCAATATCATCCTGGGGAAGAATAGCAAATCAACAATCTTACGCATCTCCAAATCATTCAAATTCCAGGAAATCTAGAATGGCATTCATCTCGGCCGACCCACCACCGTGTATGATCGGGAACGAGAACTTGCCCTCCGTCAAATCCTCGCAGAACCCTTTGTTCGAGGTGAATGCTTCACCCTTCAAGTTCTGGTAGTCGTCGCATATTTGGAATATGGTGCCAACTAGGTTGATCAGTGAGACGTAGTCCCTGATTCAGCAGGAGCGGGAAGAGTAGGATTGTCACCACCGGTTCGTGGTTTGGGGGAAGGTCAGCTCAAGTCATTCTTACCCTGACTTTCTGCTCTCGAGCTGCATCAGTCTGATCGCCAGCCTGAACAGTCCACCAGTCTTGTTGGACACCATGTTCAAATACTCCTCTTCCGTAGGACAAGCCAGTGAGTCCCGCCAGTAGAGGTCCATGCCTTGCCCGCGGTGCAGATTGAGCATTTCCTCCGTAAAGATGGGAAGAGCGGCCGGGTTGGCCAGGCCCTCCAGGTGCTTCTACGCCAGAAAGTAGGCGTGATTCGCGGAGTTGATCGTCTGCGCGACCCCGAAGATGCTGTGCGCCACGGGGAGACCTTGCCGCAACGTCGACCGGTCTTGGATGTCATCGATTCTATCGGATGTCAGTCAAGCTCGCGGAATGCAGGCCCATAGTGGATGTCTACTGACAAGAGGGGAGCCGTATGCAACAGCTCAATGACCCGACCGATCACGTTAAGCTTGTCTTGTGGGACCCCCCAGGAGTCGATTGAACCCCGGGAAGAGCTTCCGAGGGAAGCTCTTCCCGTGCGAAGAGAGCAGGTATTCCATGGGACCGGAGATAATCTGTAGCCGAAGCAACTGTGAGCATGATGGTCTCCCTTTCTGTGAGAACATATCTGCGAGCCTCCTCCTGGTTGGGAACGTGGCTAGTTGATACTTCGTGGCCATGGATCTCAAGTCTACCGCTCTGCATCTCGAGACTCCCGAGACGAGGTTGTGACACCTCGATACGTGTGTCTGACTTCTCATTAAAGAGTCCAACTGCCAGTTCCTCGACGTGGGCAATGAATACTGTGTGGTGGGGCCAACGCAGTCCGGCATGGCTTCCAACTGCGAGACGTTCTACACCGCGATTGACGGTGATTCGTGCTGGTCGATTCAGCAAAAGTACGGTATCAGTGCGAAGGACTTCTTGACCTGGAACCCTGCAGTAGGAAGCGACTGCGGCGGGTTATGGGTTGGTGAGTCGTATTGTGTTGGCGTTTGACGCGTGTGTCATAGCCACAGACCTTGTTGAATGCAAGCATAGTCTGGGGTATTCAGCACACAAATAGTATACACTTAGTTCGCCGGACAGTCCTATTGATGTTAGAATTAACTCTGTGGCCAGGGACCACCTCATACGTTTATCCGAGATCATCTTGACGACTGGTACATCATCAGCTGCCAGGTGTCTCTCTACTGTTTCATCATGTACTGACTCACTATTCTTCCTCTGATTCTGCTTGCAAGTTTGGGCCTTTGCTATGCTGGCTAGAACCTCTTGATGATCTAGGAGTAGGCGTATATGTCTCTCTCAATTTCAAAATTCTTGAATATAGGCGTCGTGAGTAAATGGAGCAGTATGCCCCAATATTTTAGCAGTATCTAGAGAAAAAAGAAAGAAAAAAAAGAAAAAAACCTCCTGGCCTAGCTTGCCTGTAGTAGAAGTATACTTACTTATGAAACAATATATAATATCCATGATATCTAAATTTTGTCATAATATACTAATCGGTATCTCTACGTAAATATGACTCTAAGCATTATATAGTCCTGTAGGAGGAGCAGAGTTCAGTGAAGATATCTTGCTATAGATACCGTCTATATCTATTAATCCACAAAAGCAATCAAATTATTGCGGTCGTCAAAGAAAGGCCTAGTGCTTTGCGACTGTGCCTAGAACCTGAACATGTCGTCCTCGACTAGATCGATCTTAAGCATCCTTGACGCAAACCGTGAGAGAGTCAAATTTATGCGGCAGCTCACGGCTATCTTCTCATATATCCAGATAAACTTTTCAAAACTGCAATCTTTTCTCAGAAGACGCATATTGCTAATTCTCCTTTGCTGCATCCAATGTCTTCGCATCCTCCTTCATCCCATCCATCACCCACGGGCGATGGAACTCCTCAAACCCTCGGATCTTGATCCCAGTCTGATCACCTTCCAGCGCAATGGCTCCATGGGGCTCTGGCATATTCATTTCCCTAACGGCACTGGGCCGCTGCAAGATCCATTCATACCATTCCTGCACGGCAGGAAATTCGCTTAAGTCGACCCCAGCCCACGGAGTGGTGGCTGCAATGCTCCACAATGCAATAGCTACAATCGTGCACTTGTCCCCGACAATAAAACCCTACCGTTTCTGCGCAAGCTGCGTCTCTAGGACAGAATACAGTCGGCGGGATTCGTTATGGTATCGGTCCAGTGCATACGGAATCCGCTGAGGGACGTGTCATAGAAAATGCGTGGCGTGGCCCTGGAAAGGGCCAATGCCGCCAAACTGAAAGAAGGGCTGGGGTGGTGATGAAGACCAGTATAATGGTTCGAGCTGAGTCCTGATAATGATGTGAGAGGCAATCTTACCCCGCTGAAGAGCTTATAGTTCTCTCGGATACCGTACGGGTACCAAAGCCGGTACCCCGGATTGTACCGCTCCACAAGGTATTTGAGGACACTTCCTGACTCCCAGATATAAATCGCTTACCCATCACTGAAGGTATCTGTGATGGCGGGGATCTTGCTGTTTGGGTTAATCTTCAGATACCATAGTTCGTTGTGGGTGCGTGCGCTGAAGTCGTGCTTGTGCACATGGTAGGAAATACTAAGCTCCTCCAGTAAGATTAAGGCTGTGTTCCCATTGGGAGTTTGGGTGGTGTAGAATATGATGCTGGGGTTGACTGGCGAAGACATTCTAACCAGAAGATACAGAGCAGGGAGCATAATATAGAGTCGGAAGATGTGATGGATTATTGGGAACACAGTCAATAGCTGACCATATATACATTTCTGAATATAAGCTACTGTAGCTTGGTAATACAACTCAACAGGCCCTAGAACAACGTCGAAGATATAGTTGTTCCTAATCTGGCAACAAGCCCTATCCACATTTCAAAAATACCCGATTGGGAAATATCGCCTACGTCAATGGAAGGCGCTAGCCTCAAGACAGAGTAGTGCGTCTTCAACCTCATTCTTCTTCAGATTCAAAATAATCTTATTTGACTACTGTTTTCCTCTACTTGCAGCTATCGAAACAACAGCTCAAAGGTAGCTGTGGTCAAATACATAGCATTATGTGTCACGCTTTTGCTAGTGACTGCGAATCTTTGCCTGTTCCCAACATCGCACATCATGATCTGCTAATATTGTTTCATCATACCTTCCTTGTTCTTCTCTGCCTTTCTCCGTTTTACTGCCTAAGTGAGACAAGTGATATATCGTTCGGCGAAGAATGTGTAATTCTTGCCCACTCTATCCGAAACGGTCATGCACAGAGCAAAATAAATAACATGGTTGTTGGTGTTTTTCTGATATTTCCCTCTTGATTGGTGTTTGATTAAATGACCTACCTATTGAGTTTACCGACAAGGCTTCAAGCCTACACCTAACGCAAACGTACAGGCAAAGGCCCCCAGAGCCGAATATCCCCCAGCCACTTCAACACAGTCGAGCGGTCATCGGGCACGGGCTCAGCCCCGATCATGGTCGCAGGCAATCTCGGGGCCATGATGAGCAGGAGATTGTACAGGTCCGGTTCCTGGTCAATGTCACCGTCGTCGAAGGGGGACGGAAACTGGCTGGACCATCGGAGATCTTCCCTTTTGTCGCGCCACCAGGCGTCCAAGGGCAGAGTCAACTTCAGCCGATCCAGAATGTCAGTCAACTGTTCGTGCAGCGTTTCATGCTCTTGCTCCGCATCCTGTGGCCAGTCCTCGGTGCGGACGATGGCCCGGACCATCAGATGGCGGTCGGTCGGGACGCACGGCTCGAGACAGAACGCCTTGCGCCTGAGGCGGTCCTCGATCTGGCAGCGGAGGCCGATGAGCAGCTCCGGTATCGCGAGGTTGACTGGCGCGTCGTAGACCCAGAAGTCGAGATACCACCGGGGTGGATCGGGCGGTGCCTCTGAGGCGGAGGGCTGAGCCTCAGCTACAGATGACGAAGGCATTGGGTGATTCATTGTCTGTACAATTGTCTTCGGGGTTTGGGTCTGGCTTGGAAGCCTTCATGGTGGGTAAGGGGTTGAGTACTTATATCTAAAGGAAATTTATGCCGATGATTGACAGAGGGAGCATTTCATGAGCTGGGATACAAATTAAAGAAAAGCATTACGCATTGCGCCAGTCGGAAAGAGCAAAATCTACATTATCCGTTTAAATTCCTGTCTCCGATTGAGGCTATGGTTCCATGCCGACTTTCAGTGATACTCATCGAGCTCTGCGGGAGTAAAGCGCTTGGAGTATAACAGTCGTTGGGCGTTTTTGTTAGAGCAGACAATGGTTTCAAGGGGATCTCCGAACATGCTCTTTCATCCGCAGGTGATCCAGTAGTTGAAATGACAATAGTAAATCTTTCAGGAAAATACATTCCGTAATCTTTATGAATGGCAGTCTTTTAGGGTTATCAAGATCAAATGCCTTTGTCTCAAGCGACATCGTGCTTCAAGGTGACCATTGGCTCACGAGCGCGGGACATGTATGTATTTCTAAGCAGGAATTCACACTACTTGCTATCTGTGCACTAGCTCATCGCTTTGGACTGATCTTCCAAGACATAGTAGTCGACAACAAAAAACACTGGCTTTTTGCTAGAGATTGCATGCTACGCAACTATGCCATTAAGAGTATTGAAAGGAGGATGCAGTCGCCCGCTCACGCGCATCTTTCAATCGTCAAATCCATACGGTACCTTGTGAATGCGTTTATGATTAATCATTCCTGGCAAATAGAGCAGAACAGTGGCAAGATCCTATTCTTTACTGATGGATATTCAGTACGACCAGAAGCCCCTTCCGGGCTAAGTAACCATAACTGTTGATGTGTGAAACGTGATTTGGATCAATGACATATGGGCGCATGCACAGATGAGCACCTATCAGCTGGTGGCGGTTGATAATGGACAGACATACTATGGGTGTCAGACTGACGTGTGATGCCAAGTCCCCGTCCGCCCGCCCAAACAACCCAGCGATGTGCTGCATATTACACATGCATCTGCCCAACCGGAGCCCTGGGAGTCATACTCCGATCAACTGGGGAAACCGCATTCCATGCGCAGATGGACCAAGCTTAAGCTACGGCTTCTCTCCCGACCTATGAATCGTCCTATGCCTTTGCGCAATAGTGACATGTTTCTCGTATGCGGTACCGCATGGAATACGAGGCCCAGCTACTTACATTAAAAAGCCCGCTTAGTGCCCTAGCATGAGTTGCCAAAATCACATTTTCTTATCCAGTGAACAAAGTTGAACATACCCAACAAAGACAGAATGCTCTCATCTCGCTTCCTAAAGCAGTCCCTCCGCGGAGGTATCCCCAAAGCCACCTCCCGGGCCCCTCCCGCCGCCCTGCCCCGCCGCCAATTCGCCATAACCGCCGTCCAACGCACCCATATCTCCGAGGTCATCACCAGCGACCACCGCGACCTCGAAGACGCCTACAACCACATTAAGAGCGCCGCGAACGAAGAGGACCAGATCAAATGGCAGAACCAATTCACCTGGGCGCTGGCCCGGCACTCCCTGGGCGAGGAGCTGGTGGTGTACCCGTCCATGGAGAAGCACCTGAACAACGGCCCTGAGATGGCCGAGCACGATCGCATGGAGCATCAAGTTGTTCGTTCCCCTGAATGTCCGTTGTAATTACCCTGATCCCATACTCATGACGGCCATGCATGCAACAGGTCAAAGAACTCCTCTACAAATTCCAGGGACTCAAGCCCACGGACCCGGAATTCATGCCGGTGCTAGAGAACCTCTGGGGCAACCTCGCACAACACATCAAGGAGGAAGAAGGAAAAGATCTGCCGCAGCTGGAGAAGACCCTTGATGACGGGGAGTCCCGGCAGATGGCGGCCTCGTTCCATCGCACGAAGCAGTTTGTGCCGACGAGGAGTCACCCCAACGCCCCGAACAAGCCGCCGTTTGAGACCGTCGCGGGCTTGATGGCGGCGCCGATGGATAAGATCCGGGATATGTTTAGGTCGTTTCCGGAGACGAAGGATCAAGCGACCAAGTAAATTTTGAGGGGTGAGTTGGCTGGTTCGCGGGTGTGCGGGTGGCTAGGATGCTGTATTATTTTCGAGATTACTGTACTGTATATTGAACACAAGGTAAATGAATGACTTTACTTCTTGACATACTTAAGCAATGGAATTGGGTCCACTAAGCCTGTTGCTCATTGACATACGTCCATGCTCAGCTCTGTGGGTAGTGGTGGCCAAGACTCTGAATGTACTCAGGGAAGATGGTAGAGCTGAGTGAAGAATTTAGCCAAGTTGCGTTGATCTACGGCCGGGCTATGGGTTCTCAACACGGGCTATACAGGGATCCTTCCAACAAGTCCAATTGCTAACTTGACATTCAAACAATTGACATTATTTCCCTTGTGGGCGAATTTGCTTCTAGAAGGCCTGACAGCCTAAGGCAGAACATGCCAGTCCAGCGTTCGAGAAATCTACTCTCCCTGAGACGTGATAGGGGCATCACCAAGATGCTTTTGAATCATATATAATGTCAGTTATCTGGATATTCTGCGTAAGACGCAGATAACGAAATGCGCATCCCGGGACACCAACGCGTAGGAGATTTCCTACTGCCTGGCAGCATTTCGGATCGATCCGATCCTAGATCCAGCCCTAACGGGGCTCCGATCTAGACTGCCAAGTGGTTACATCCACACCCTGCGAGGGTGTCAACAGACCACATCAAGCGGCATAGCAGGTGAACGCGAAGCATAGCACCCAGCCCGCCCAAACAAGCCCCATCATCGCCCATCTCAGTACAGGGAACAGCAGTTAAACCCTGACAACCTCCTCATGACTATACCGGGCTCCCTTCTCTAACTCCCTAGCCTTACCCTCCCCCTGCCTGACCACCACCTCCCCTCTCCCCTCAGCCTCCAGAGCATCAACCCCTACAAACCCAGTCTGATACCACCTCACCCCCACAAACACCTCCCTACACCCCTCCATACTCCTCCCCTTACACTCCGGAAACGCAACCCAGACCCACCCGGTCGCGAGCGCCGTACACGCCGCAAAGAGCGCAAAGGGACCCCAACTGTGCATCTCCCGCACCATATTCGGAAAGCCCCGCGTGATGCCGAAATTCAGGAGATTCTGGTAGGTGAACGCGACGGCGACGACGGGGCCGCGCAGCCGCGTGGGGCAGATCTCCGACGCCGTCAGCGAGAAGACCGGCGCCCAACCGACACCGTACCCCACCGCAAACAGACAGATCGCGACGATGGCGAGCCAGGCGGCGGCGCTGGGGGAGCCGCGCGCGGAGATATCGGCGACGCCGAGGAAGATGCAGAGATACAGGAGGCAGGCCGTGCAGATGGTGGACCCGATGAGGAGCAGCGGGCGGCGGCCGTAGCGGTCTGTCAGCAGGAAGGCGTACAGGAAGATGGTCAGCAGTTTGATGAGGCCGTAGACGGCGGTGAAGAGGAGGCGTTGCTGCGACGACAGGCCGATGGATTTCAGGATCGTGGGCGCGTAGTAGGTGATGGAGTTGCCGCCGGACATGATGAAGAAGGTTTGGATGAGGAGGACGAAGGTGAGCAGGTGGGCCGTGGGGCGGTCGTGGAGGCTTTCGGTTATGAGGTGCTTGATTGCGGCGAGGCCGCCTTTGCTGTTGGACTCGGACTGGGGGAGGAGGTGGAGGTCGGTGAGCTCGGCGTGGAGGTAGGGGTCTGCTTCGGAGAGGCCGCCGCGGAGGCGGCGCAGGCTGTTGCGCGCGGCGGTGGTTTCCCCGCGCATGAAGAGGTAGCGTGGGCTTTCGGGAAAGAATGGATAGCCCAGGAACAGGGCGAGAGAGGGGATGAGTTGCAGCGTCAAGGTAGCGCGCCACTGCCAGCTGGAGTCTGGCGGGAGGACCTCCAGCGAGGCGTAGTTAATCCAGTAGCTGCCGGCTACGCCGGCCATGATGTTGATGTTATAGAAGGTGGTCATCATCCCCCGCAGCTCCTGGGGGGCCACTTCGGAGATGTACACCGGTCCGACGGTCATGCCTAGCCCTGATCCTAGGCCGGACAGGACACGGCCAGCCAGCAGCTGGGCAAAGGAGCCGAAGTTGGCTGCCATTAGGACGGCGCCGATAGTGTACAGAATCGCGGCGGAAAGGATGACGGGCTTTCGACCGTACCGCTCACCGAAGGGACCGGAGAAAATGACACCTGCAGTTTGACCCTATGCTGTAGATTAGCTGCGAGCTGCCCACAAAGCCCTCGGTAGGACTGCTGAGTGGGCTTACCAGGAGCATGGAAGACACGGCCCAGCCTGAGTCATTCGAAATCTGCGAATCTGTCGAGTTTGTCCAACCGAAATCCCGGACGAACGGAGCCAGGCTCATGGCCCCTGAGATGTTGGAGGTGTTGAAGCCATGAAGACCGCCGCAGTAAGAGGCCCAGATGACGGCAAGCCAGATGTAGGGCTTCCGGGCAGCCTTGGGGACCTTTTGAAAGGCGCTCTTGTCGAACCCGCCGCCTGCTGCACCCATGGTCAAGACAAAGTCACCGTCGGATAAGTAGAGATTCAGTGAAGTGGAGGAGAGTCTGGTTGATTTCATTCTGTGCTGGATGGGATACTTGCTGGAGTATTTATAATAGCAGAGCTGTCATGGTTCTCGGTCTAGATGACCTGATACCTTGCGCATTGACAGTTACCCCATTCCAGCCAAGCGGAATCCGGGGTGCGTGGCACGAGATGCGGAGGTGGAGCCCTTGGATCGTGGGGAGTCGAGACAGAATCTGTCTTCATTATCATCGCAGGGTGGCTCCGAGGGTCGATACTGGAGCATTCCGGAATCTCAGCGGGACTGAATACGGGCACTGGGCCCACCGTTCCAGATTTTGAACCCGGGGTAGACAGTGCTAGTTAGTCCACAGTCGACGGCTATCTCTGCTTCTGGGGTTTGCCGTGCCTTCTCCTCTTGTAGTCTTCATAACATGTGCCTTCTCACGGTTAGGAGACTAAAAGTATGAACTCTCTTATTTGTATTGTACTATTACTTACGAATAAAGATTTTCCTTGGATTGAAACATGGCCATAAGTCAATTCTCCGGACTAGGCATTATTTTAGAGTACATTCCATCATCCCCACCCATCTCAAGAGAGAGCGGTCGCTTTGATATGGTTCAGGGCGCTTCCAGCTCGTAGCCACGCAATCTGACCAGCATGGTAGCTATGATTCAACTTGGCCTCCCACACCTGACCCTCGCGGGGTGTGACTCGCATGACCACCTGCGAGTTCGGAGCAAGCTCGCCCTCTTCGACGCCGATCAGTGAAATACGGTCACCCTCGGCAATACGATCGTACGTAGCGGGATCCTCAAACGTGAGAGGCAGCATGCCCTGCTTCTTCAGATTGGTCTCGTGGATTCTCGCGAAGGAGCGTGCGATCACCGCGACACCTCCCAGATACCGGGGCTCCAGAGCGGCGTGCTCCCGCGAGCTGCCCTCGCCGTAGTTGTGATCCCCCACAATGCACCACCTCACTCCGCACTGCTTGAGGTCCCGCGCTACCTGTGGGACAACCTGCAACTCAGCTGTGATCGGGTGGTGGGTATGACCCAGTAATTGCGGGTCGTCCGCGGGGAGGAAAGCATTGGTCGCGGTGGTGAGCATGTTGTTGCTGATGTTTTCCAAGTGGCCCCGGTACTTGTACCACGGACCGGCCGGGGAGATGTGGTCTGTCGTGCACTTGCCCTTTACTTTGATGAGCAGCTCCATCGTCTGAGCTGCACCCTTCTGCCAGGCCGGGAAGGGTTGCAGCAGTTGCAAGCGGTCGGAGTCGGGGTGTATAGCCACCGCTTCAGCGCCCCCGTCACTCGACGGAGGCTGGAACAGGTTCTGTCCGCTTTCGAACTGGGTGGGCAGTTCCTCGCCGACTGGAGGGCTCAGTCGGACATTGCCCTTGTCTGAGACGATACTGTCCGTCAGCGGGTTGAAGTCCAATCGCCCGCCGTAGGCGAACGCAGTCACCAATTCCGGGGAGGTAACGAAGGAGTGGGTCGCTGGGTTGCTATCATGACGACCAATAAAATTGCGGTTGAAGCTCGAGATCACCGAGTTCTTCTGCTTCTTCGCCACATCCTTGCGGTCCCAGGAGCCGACGCAGGGTCCGCACGAGCTGCTCAAAACTTTGGCGCCGGCATCGCGTAACTCCTGCAAGATGCCGTCGGCTTCGGCTGTCGCGCGGATGCGTTCACTGCCCGGGGAAACCATGAACGGGGTCTTGAACTTGGTGATGCCCGCTGCACGGGCCTGGGACACGATTTGACGGGCTTTGTCCAAGTCTTCGTAGGAGCTGTTCGTGCAGCTGCCGACCATGGCGTGGCTCAGCTCCACGGGCCAATCCTGCCCGGCCACCGCATCCTTCAGCTGTGAGATCGGGTGTGCCAGGTCGGGTGTGTATGGTCCGTTGACGTGGGGCTCCAGGGTGGTCAGGTCCAGCTCGATGATCTGATCGTAGTAGTCGTCCGATCCCTCATCCGCCGTCAACAGCGTGGATCTCGTGTTTTCAGCCTCGATCCGCTCCACGCTGTCTGCTCGTCCGGTGGCCTTCAGGTACCGGCCCATGGCATCCGAGTACGGGAATATGCACGAGGTAGAGCCGATCTCGGCGGACATGTTACAGATCGTCGCCATGGCGGTTGCGCCCAGCGTCTGCGTGCCAGGACCGAAGAACTCAATGACACGCCCCTTACCCCCGGAGACGCTCAACAGCCCCGCCAGCTTGCAGATGATGTCCTTCGTGGAGGTCCAGCCCTGCAGCTGTCCTGTCAACCGCACACCCACCACCCTCGGCGCCACCAGCTCCCAGGGCATCCCCGACATGGCATCCACGGCATCCGCGCCTCCCACTCCGATCCCCAGCATCCCCAACCCTCCCGCATTCGGGGTGTGTGAATCCGTTCCAATAATCAACCCACCAGGCCTATTCCCGTTAGCTCCTGTCCCTAACCCTCACCCGTCATGTGAAGTCTGACTCACACAGCATGATTCTCAAAAATAACGGTATGGATAATCCCCGAACCAGGCTTCCAGAACCCGATCCCATATTTCCTCGACGCGCTGCTCAAGAAATCATACACCTCGCGATGCTCCGTCTCCGCGCGCCGCAGATCCTCCTCCGCCCCTTTCTCGGAGATGATGAGGTGGTCGCTATGCACGGTGGTGGGCACGGCCACGCGTGGCAAGCCCGCGCTGATGAACTGCAACAGCGCCATGGTGGCCGTCGCATCGTGGCACGCCACCCGGTCGGGCCGCAGCTCCAGGATGCTCTGGCCGCGCTGGATCTTCTCGAGACTCCATTCGCGGTTGCCGGAGGTGATGAGGTGGCTGTAGAGGAGTTTCTCGGTCAGGGTGAGCGGCCGCTTTGAGCCTTGCTTGAGCTGCTCGAGGGTGCGGAGTTGGTGGGCGTAGTTGACGGCAGAGTGCTGTTGGGTTGCAGGTTAGTACTCGGCCTTCTTCCAAGTTGAACATTGCAAAAGGGGACAGTGGTGTCTCACAGCAGAAGAAGCTGGTTGCGTCGCATAGGTTCTTGTGCTTCGGGTGTAGAGATGGCAGTGCGCGCGGTTAGCCCCGCGCAAGGAGGATGGGAGTCGCTGCATGGTGATTTCGAGTGTCACTGGTTTCCACGCATTGCTCGAGGATATGAAGAACGAAAGAAGTTGCGATTGAGTCCGCCATTTTTCTCTTCCTATGAAGTCTCTCATATTACTCAGGTGCTTGTACGGTCCTCCGCAAGCTTTTTTGGAGAGGGTCTGGAGAAGCCCGAGCTCGGCGGGGTTGGTCCGGGGCGGTAGACAGACGGATTACAGCTCAATACACCCGTAATACCTCCAGATCGACGTTTGACGAATTTTGATTCAATGGGGACCCTATATTACTTCTTTCTGCCTTCTACTGGTCATGGATTGTAGGCCTCTCCAAGCTCTATTTTGTGGTGTGAAGTCTTCATGTTGCATGGCGAAGGACTACCCCAGTCGTACAATACGCGTAATTACCCCACGTTTAGAGCTATTGTATGCCCGGAGTAGCCCGGGAACCGCGGCCGCAGTGTATCATCGGCAAGAACCGATGCATAGTACCTTTCTGAAATCGGGGATGGGTTAACACTGCCCGTCTCTTCTCAACATCCCACAATTTCACCCAATACTCTCCTCTCGATATCCCCATCCCCCTGACACTCTACACAAGCCCACCACCAAAATGGCTCTGCGCACCGAAACAATCCAAGCCCTGCGGCGCTTCGCGTCCTGCGACGTGAGTAACTTACCCCCATCCGCTCGCACTTTCCAGTGATAACCCTCAAACACAATACTAACTCATAACCTCATCATCTCAAAGATCGGCGACGCCCTCGTCAAACTCGGCGTCCCGAACGGGGGCTACCTCTCGGGCCTCAAGATGTTCTCCCCGGGGCTGATGTGCACGAGCACCAAGATCTTCGGCCCGGCCTACACGGTACGCATGGTCCGCGACTCGGACAAGGCCTCCCCAACGCCCCCGAAGCACTTCGCCGACGCCATCCCCAAGGGCAGCGTGGTGTTCGTCTCCCAGCCGAAGGGGCTGGTCAGCGCCTGCTGGGGCGGGCTGATGAGCACGCGGGCGCAGCAGCTCGGGGCCGCCGGCGTGGTGATCGACGGGCGGTTCCGCGACGTGGCCGAGCACCGCCAGCTCGGCGTGGGCTTGTTCGCCCGCGATGTGAGTATCCTCGGGTCGGCGAGTTTCACGCGCTCGTCCGAGTTGAATGTGCCCGTCACGTATGCGGAGGGCAGTGCTGGGGAGAGTGTGGTTATCCAGCCCGGGGATTATATTGTCGGGGATGCGGATGGGGTGGTGGCGGTGCCCGTCGGGAAGATCGAGCGGTGTGTGGAGTTGTGTCAGGAGCGGTTTGAGATTGATGAGGAGACGAGGAGATGTTTGGAGCAAGGGGAGGAGATGGGAGCTACGATTAAGCGGTTGCGGAAGTGAGGTTGGGGGGTGCATGTGGTTGTGGTCTGGGTGCTAGGTGCTATATGTGGTCATCATTTCTGTTCTATCTTCGTTGTGTATGGACTTTATATGCTTGCATGTCTGGATAAGTTTGGTATGCTGTTGTGACTAGCTTGGAAAGTGGTAGCTGTGGAGTGCTATCGGATGCATCCGTCGGCTGCGCATGTAGGCAAAAATATATTCACAGCACCGGCGAACGGTGCATTTCTACAACAACAACAACAATCCAAAGCCACTTCTTGATTTGATTAAAACCGGATACAAAGGTACATGAGCGCAAGAAATAGTCTCTAAGCTTGAATTCGCCCAAATAACGCAGGAAGCACTTTCAGAAAAGATATAAGTGAGCATACAACGGACAGGCGCTATTCCCCTTCGAGCCACCCCGCACCCCGGATGCTGAGGTAATCAGACTAGCTCGGCTTCATCGGGGCAGGAAGTGCTTGGCCGCTTAATCTTGCATGATCATCCCCATCCCATTCTCCAGATTTTGCTGCTTCATATCCTGCGTGATTATCCATGAGCCCGAGATCACAAGATGCGGCGGCGCCGACTCCGGCCAAGAAGGTCCGCCTAGCGTGTCGGCGATGCAGAGCCAAACGCATCAAGGTGCGCCTGTAATCAGGGACTCCTCATTGGAACCCGCATCATCCATCGGCTACCGGCTAACCATCACAATGCAGTGCGATGGCGGCATTCCAGCATGCTCGAACTGTGCCCGTGCTAAAGCAAGCTGTGTCGACGTCGATGGCCGCAACAATGACATTTCCATCCCACGCGAGTACGTGCATTGGACACGTGAGGACAAGGTGGCAAGCTGACGGTACACCAGCTACGCTGTACGGTGCCATGCGCGGATCGAATGGCTTGAAGAGCAATTGCTGCTTCTAGACCCAGAGTTCGACCTCTCCAGGGCACCGCCAATCGATCAGTCGGTGATGCCAAATACCGTCCTACGTAGGACCTCATCGGCTACCCCGACGGGAAGTACCGCCGTGCGCCCACCGTTGACACTGGGAGAATCCAATACCAGGAAACGACCGTTTGATTCCTTGCATGCATCAGACAGTGAATTTCTACCACAGACACCTGCTCACCTACCAAGTACCGAACACTCAGAGTTGCCCGCTTCATGCGTGCAGCAAGCGGCCGAAAAGGAGGCTGCTACCCCATCGGCCGAAGCACGCTCTGTGGCCATGGACCTGGGGATGCTATCACTCCACTCCGACTCGCGACAAAAATACTATCTGGGGTCCTCATCCGGCCTCTTCTTCACGAAGTTGATAGGGGCGGATAGCCCTCTCTCCCCAGCTACTTCCACCTCGTCGTATGGCACGCGGGGGAATTCGAAACGCCGTACTGTCCCAGGTCCTTCGCCTGAGGCGTATCGTGTGTTGTACAACAAACTTAGAAGGGTACGCATACAATCTCGTCCCACCTATTCTTTATAGAGGAAAGGACGACATTCCCATTGTTCCTGACTGGTTGTTCCTGACTTGGGCCATTCTCGCTGCACATCATAGGCGCTCGCTGACCATTCGCAGGACTTACCTTCGCCCGACGAAGCCAACCATCTGATTGGTATATATCTTCAGGAGCTCCATGTCGATCACCCTTTCCTCCACGCCACCTCTCTATTTAATGCCTACAACGCACTCTGGTTCTGCGCCGAACGTGGATACCAAGGAAATGTGGACCTCAACGGATGGCCGGAGGAGATGGAGCCCTTCTCGTACAACGGGCGCTTCGACAAGGTGGCTGACGACGACACAACGCCCATCGCCATCTTCGCCGCCGCGCTGCACGTGTTCATGGTGCTCTCCCTTGCGGCGACGATCCTCACGCGGAACAAGAATTTCGAGTACCCGCCCGCCCGGTTCTACGCCATCGCCTCCACGGCCGCAGCCGAGTGCCTGAGCGGCATTTCCGTGACGGCCCTGCAGAGCATCCTCCTGTTCATCGTGCAGGGGATGGTGGGGCCCACCAATCTGAGCATCTGGACTTTAGTGCATATCGCCATGTCGCATGCGATCGATCTCGGGCTGCATCGGGAGCCGAAAGACGATGCGGACAATTCGCCCACTGCCCTTGCTTTACGACGGCTGATCTTCTACACCGTCTACAACCTCGACCGGTGCGTTGTTGCACTGACCGATCCGCCATTCGTCTCTCTCCCCCGACTAACCGACTCGCAGATCTATCTCCACAATCCAGGGCCGACCGCTTGGCATCCGCGACGAGACCTTCGACATCCGCCTGCCCGGCCTCAACGAATTCGTCGTCGACGAAACCGCCAGCGCCAACGTCAACAGCCACTCGGAGCTGCGCTTCTCCATCCACCGCTTCAAGCTGGACGCATTGATCTCGGAGATCAAGATCCTGCTCTACCACCTCCCCAACCGCGGCAATGGCCTTTCATGGCCGACCGACACAGCCGGGGAACAAGCGCGCATCAAGACGGGACTCGACCAGTGGCTCGCGGACGTGCGCGCGACCCGCGCCCCCTCGGAGGAAACCACCACCGCCCACGACGAGGACCACGCCTTCAAGCACCAGTGCAAGATCCTGAAGCTCGAGGTTCTGTACCACGGGGCGATCACGCTGCTGTACCAGCCGTCGCAGGCGTGCCCCGCGCCCACCCCGACCGCCCTCCTGCACTGCTACCGCAGCTCCCGCGACCGCATCCACATCTACAACCGCCTCAACACGCAGGAGCACCTCTACTTCACGTGGCGCAACATCCACGGGATCTTCGCGTCGGGCGCGACCATCATCTACTGCTTCTGGGCCTCCCCGGAGCTGCAGGCCGTCGTGCCCTTCAAGGAGGCCCTGCAGTGCCTGCGCGGGTGCTCCAACCTCCTCAGCATCGGCGGCCAGTGGTGGCCCTCGGTGCGCCACGGCAAGGAGAACTTCGACCGCATCGTCGACCTCACCGTCGAGCGGTTGAGCCAGAAGCACCACCAGCAGCTGCAGCTGCAGCATCAGTTAAATGCGACCGGGGGGAATGCGCTGCTGGACCCCACCGCCAGCGCAGTCGACGGCGGCCCGTTCCAGCCGCCTTCCCCGCCGGTGCCGACCGATGGGGATACCACCACCAACACGCAGCAACAACAACAAGAGGCGGTGGAGAATCTGCTCGGGATGGCGTCGGTCGCGTGCGATTCGGGACTCGTCGACCAGGATTTGGAGATTGCGGCGCAGCATGATCCCATCATGGAGAGCTTTTTCACCGAGTACCTGCAGGGCGACTGGAGCTGGGATCCGTTTTCGACGGGGTTGGAGCCGCTGTCTGACGCCGGTCGGATATTGGACTCAGCTCTACCCTAATTGCCCTCTCCATCGACCCGGCGGGCTCCGATCACATCACACCACTCGACAGTCTTGTAAATGATGATAATGGTAGCCGGGCAGGGGGTGGGGGTTGGGGGCTGGAACCAAGACTGGTCTGGCTTGCAGAAGGAAAAAGCCCTGGCCAGTCGGACTCCAGGCTCTCTCCAACCATTGCGCCTCTTCCGTTATGGCACGAGAGCGACCGGGGGAAGAGCCTGCAGGGCCGGGAGTTGTGAGCTTGCCCGGTAGAAGCTCGGCCTTGGCTCAGGCCAGATCGTGCAAGCCACCAAGGGATTTGCTCCACCGGGGTGGGGTAGCAGCAGGGCAGGCGGCACTTGGAAGTTCGAACCCATGCAAATGAGCTCACCTTCCTACACGTACACGATCGCACGGATTCGGTCGATACACTATGCACCTAGCTACCATCCCGAATAATCGACAGGGTTCAAGCAACAACCAACAACTAACTTACTAGATAGATAACCAACCGGTTTGACCGGTCGGGCCCCCCCCACCCCCCCCGAGACGGGGTAGGTCTAAGAGCGAACTAGATAGGAAAGCCTCGGGTCTAGACTCGGTACTCCGTACACTGACTGAATCGAATCAATGAATCAAGCACGGAAATTCCTGTGCCCAGTACTCAGTATCAATCCCCTGCATACGATCAGTCGATAATAGAAAAACAAGATTTTCCTCCCCAGTAGTGTCGACGGTACTGTACGTATCAGCGGGGGAAAGGATTTGCAATGCACCCTGTCAAAGTGCCGTGCCGTGCTGTGGAACGTCACACCAAGTGCCACCGGCGAGAAATTCGCCATCGTGCCGTGCCCTTCCAAAAAAAGGATTAGACTACTTGTCATGACATTTCGATTGCGTTGCGTTGCGTTTTTGTTTTGTGTCCGCGCACATTGACCAATGAGGTGGCGTGAGGATAAAGAATCCGATGGGGGTTTGACTAGGAGATACAGTACCTACCTAATGAGCACTGTCTCCCGTTTCAGCCGGGTTTCCCTGTCCGGTGCGGTGCGTGCTGGCGTGATCTTGCTTGTGTGTGCCCGTTAACGGACCCGCATTGGAGAGGGTAGGGGTAATTCCCCACCTAGAGGAATCTGATCCAGTAGCTACGCAGAGTAGCAAAGTATATCTGATCGAATCGACCCGAACTCTTCTTTGAGTGCG
Source organism: Aspergillus japonicus CBS 114.51 (assembly GCF_003184785.1). Lineage (NCBI taxonomy): Eukaryota > Fungi > Ascomycota > Eurotiomycetes > Eurotiales > Aspergillaceae > Aspergillus > Aspergillus japonicus. Next base: position 47,794 of record NW_020291679.1, read on the forward strand.
CAGGCGAAAGCCGTGCAAAACTCTAGAGGATTCGGTGGGCCGTCAATCCCTTCACCACTTCACCACTTTACCACCAAAAAGTCCGAAAATACAATGCAAGAGTCATTGACCATCAATCAACCTCTCCCGGCTGAATCCATCCGAGAACGAACATCTACTTTTTTTTTTTTTTTTTTTTTCCTAGCTTTGGAAGGGAAGAAGCAGCATGGCCGGAAACGTCGCCCGCCGGGTAAGTTATCCGCAGGCCGCATACCAATGAAAGGAGCGCCTGAGCGCTGAGGCATCCATCAAGATTGCACGGTCGCATTGCGCACTGACTAGAAGCAGTCGATGTCGAGCATTCGGTTTTCCAAGGAACCCCTGCTCCATTGCTTCTCTCCACTCAGTGTATGCAATATGCTTGTAGGTTGACCCGCACTGGAGGGGGGTGGTGGGTGCGTGAGCGGACGGGTTGCAATCCGCGAGGAAGAGAAGAGGCTGATCCTATCTCCACTTTACGCAGTAAGGTACTCTCCAGTTACAGATAGATACACTCCTCTGTACTTAGTATGCGTGTATACGTAGGAGGCGGTGGGATGCAGCCTCACTAACGGGCCGATCTCCAGGGGGGGGTGGTGCGGGATGACTTTATCCAATTGGGGACGGCGATTGCTGTCCTGTACTCGCGTGCTTTTGCTCTTTCATCATGGAATTTTTGGCGACCCTGATGCTCACTGAGTCATTTTGATCCTCGAAGGTCGTGGCTCTGGTCTTGGTCGAGAAGGGAGGGGAGGGGACGGGAACGGGATCCCGCGAAAAAGTCAGTGGGAAGAAGCCGTGGATCGGATGAGTAGGGCGAGGAGATGCGAGTTGTAGCAACAACGTGCGTACGATGCGACCTGAAGGCTTCGTTGAAGGTTGACTTCCTGAGGTACGGTACTGTACGAAGTACAGTACAAAGCATAAGTAGTAGTACTAGGTAAGGTACAAAATGACGGCAGTAGATGATTGGGATATTCGGCCATGTGAAGCAGTCTGATTGGCGGAACAAAATCCCTGGGTTCGAAGCGGAAGCGATCGGCAGATTAGTCATCGAGTCGGTTGCATCAAAGAACAATAGGAAAGGGTAAGAATAGAAAGAATGGAAGCAGAGTGAGAGTCAATAGGTAGGTTGGTAGCCATGGATACTATCAGAGACAGTAGGACAAGGGTATCTCGGCAGAGTATACAGTACGCTTCTAGACAATTCGTTGCATCTGAACCCGGTACAGTTGGTCGGATGAGGCGGGAAGTACTGGAGTAAGCAGATCGACTGGAGACGTCATTTTCCAAATCCAAAACCAAATCCCTCTCTCCCTCCCCGCGATCCAAGATATCAAGCTCAATGGATTTTCGCTGGAGATGGATACCACCTGGATCCATCGGGTCCAGCCCACCGGAACATTGGCGCATCCAATCATGTCCTCTGGATACATCCTCCTGCCCCCTGTCAACGTTCTTCCCATCGTTCCTTGAACTGCATTGAAGCAAAATCTCTCGCGCTCTGCTGTGAGAGCCGATCAACTGCCTATTCAAAACCCCTGAGGCCTCTCCCCGGAAATATCCTCCAGTTCTTTCGACTGTCTCAACCCTTTTTCTTTTCTCTTTTCACCTTAGTGTCAAAACTAGTTGGCCCGCATGCATCGTCATTGCCGGGTCCTCAGATGGGGGAGTGTGCTTGGTTTCTCATAAAGATGTGTAATACTCCACCCCCCCTAACAACATACTACCTACTAGCTACTATACCTTTGAGATACCTTCCTGCTGTCCTACCTACCTTCCATTGGACTTACCCTACTGCATACTGACTACTGGTGATCACGGAAGAACCCCGCTGTCACTGTCCCATATAGTTACACAAATTCTGTCACTTCCCTGAGATTGTCTACCCCGTCCCTTCCGGTTGCGCGTTTCCTCAACCTGAACACCCTTCCATAAGACCAAAACGTCCCAACCCCGAGTTGAATCGCGCACCGCACCACCTTTCTGTGAAAGAAAAGCATACAGTGATGTCCGTCGATCTCGACCACGCCTCCATGCCAGGGGCGCCTACCAAGTCCGAAATTACCTGGACGGGCCCAATGCCGTTCTTCCTGGACAGCACCATCTCCTCCGAGTTCCTGACGATGCCATTGTTCGACGGGCTGCAAGAATGGTCGATGAGCGGGAGCAGCCCGGGTGCTGCAGCCGCCGCCGCATCGGGGCGGTTCGACGGGTTCCAACAGCAACCGCACCAACAACAGAAGCAGGCGCATCCATCCCCACCACCACCACCGCAGCAACAAGCCTTCATGAATGCGTACATTGAACCGAACCTCTTCTCACCCGACCAACCCATGCCTCCCCACGTCCACCAACACCAACCGCACCTTGCCCCGAAAGAACCCCTCCTCGACCCCACCATGCACCCCTTCGCCGCCAGCCCCACATCCTCTTACCCCATCCCAATGCACGAGATTACCTCCCGCGGGAGTATCAGCGACCAATCGCACCGCAGCAGCTACGGTAGCATCAGCAGCAGCAGCAGCAGCAGCAGCAGCAGCACGACAGGCTACAACGCGGTGGAGCAGCAGAAGCGTGAGCGGTTCCTCGAGCGCAACCGCGTGGCGGCCAATAAGTGCCGGCGCAAGAAGAAGGAGCACACGCGCCAGCTGGAGAGCCGGTGCATGGAGGTGACGCAGGCCAACTCGCAGCTAGAGTCGGAGGTCAGCCAGCTGCGCAGCCAGATCCTGGAGCTGAAGAACGAGCTCCTGCGCCACTCCGGCTGCGACGACCCGGCTATCAAGGCCCATTTGGCGCGGATGGTGGCCCACCTCTCGCAGCGGAGTGCCTCGGTCTCGGGCGCCAGCGAGGCCTCGGCCAAAGAGGACGGTGGCCCGCGGGGTCGGTCCTCGCGGTCCACGCCGCTGTCTCCGGCGCATCAGAGCGATGCGAAACAGGAGGTCGAGCCGGAGGCGGCGTTTGGGTTCGATGATATGCTTCACCTGGGCGATTCGAAGGCAGATGAGCAGGAGGAGGAGGAGGAAGTGAGGATGCAGGATAGTCCGTGATCGTATCCGACCATGCGGACGACTACACTTGTACACGACTGTCTTACGATTTTTCTTCGGGATATATGGGCTTGGTCTTCTGCTTTTTGTCCGCTTACTTGCCTTGTTCGATTTTCGACATTGAGTTGTGCGTCTGGATGTACACCAATGCGCTGTCCTGCGACGCGGGCAGTCTTATGGATGGGGATGGGGCGTACCGGCTAAGTTCATGGGACAAAGGAGGCGGCTTCACTCATTGCATTTTGTAAACCAAGCCAGCGTCAGCGGATTGATTCATTGTTTTTTTTTTCGGCTGTCAAAAAGAACCCTGGATGATATGAAACACCAAAATTACTAGTACAAGAAATAACACAACAATTTCCAATCGGACCAATGTTTTCAATCTAACGAACTTGGGAGGAGGGAATCTCCCCTCGAACGCCTCCATCGCCAGGATCAGCAATTTCCTTTCCCTCACCGCGGGAGAAACGCAATGTTGGGGATGGGATGTCGAGCGCTACCGAAGAATCTCACGGACGGACGGACCACCAAAAAGCGAAAAGCAAGCAGCCATGAATGATGTCACGACTTCGAGCTGACTCGGGACTTTGTCGGGTTGACCCGAACAGGCAAGGTCGCACATAGACTACTGAGTGAGTCCACTGCGCCCCACGCAATGCTTAGTCAAAGCCAACTGGATTCTGTCCTACTCGAGTATGTAAAGCCTTATCCCCACTATAATCTTAGCTGCACACAGATGTGGGCTGCAGCCAAGCATGTTTCAAAACGTCCAAGCTTGCCCTTTTCCCGTCTTGCCGTGTTTCACCCGCACTAGCCCTTCCGATCGATCGCGTCGGAGAATTCTTGGGGCATGGGTGGGGATTCGGGGGGGAGGGTGGTGGGAAAAAGTACGATTTAGGGTCTCGAGGGATTCGCGCGATCGTCGCTGACTAGCCCTGGGACTGGGTGAGGAGGGTTAGTGTGGGTTTTGGGTTGGTGTCTGTGCTTTGACGCACAGGCTGGATATGCTGAGGACGTACGGAGTACGTACTGCGTAACTTTCTGTCGAGATCGTGGAAGCTAAAAATGGCATGCCATCGGGATGTCACTGCTTGGTTGGGCGGTCTCCGATTGGACTTTGTACTGTAAGTACGTGCGTATAGTAGATGGACGAGGTTCCTTGGTGGCGAACGGAGAGTCCACACGAGATCGGTCCGGCCTTCTGGGATCAATTCGACGCTCGCTCCGACTCTCGCAATTCAGATCACTCTGCTCGTTGTTTATGGTGTGTAGTGATGTCCTCACTCAACTCAGCTGCAGACTCTGCTATCCGCAGATCGATAGCTGAAAGGGAAGCATAAGCACTAGATACAGGCGGTACCGTGCCTGCAGGATGAGGGTGGGACTGCTGACGTTTTACGATCTGAAAGCACCGCACGCTGGTCGGTTTTGGTTTTGTACTCGGTCCACCTGGATTTGTTCGTACTATGTAGTATACAGTACATGAGTCCATGAAACCACCGCCATTGGCCATTTGCCCGAGCATTCTGATAACTGGTACCTAGTACCTAACGGACGGTTCCCCGATCCCCGTCAACCGCCATTCCACATCGCACACGGCAGCACAAAAACAATCAAAATCATTGCACGTCATAAGTGTCGCATTTCGTCACGTTCATCATAAGATTTCCCCGGAAACCCCCCAACTGCTCAAAACAGCGTCGGTGGGTGGTGAGGGTGAGAGGCTGCGGCACGGGGGTTCACTGTTTACTCCTCCGGGGTGTCCGCCGTGCGGGAGCCGCCCTTCCGGCCGGCCTCGCGGGCGCGGGGGTCGCCGGGCTCGAAGCTGCCGCCGGAGTGCTGCCCGCCCTTGTGGCCGGCCTCGCGGGCGCGCGGGTCGCCCGGTTGGAAGCTGCCGGAGGACGTGTGGCCGCCCATCGAGGCGATGTTGCGCTATCGTTTTCGAGTTAGTGACGGGATCCCGAGAGTTAAGGAGGGGCGAAGGATCCGGGGCGACGATGGAGCACCCACCTGCTTGTCCTCGTCCATGCTGGCGAACCCGCCGGCGTGGCTGGATTGGCCGCCCTTGCGGGCGATGTTCTGCACTTCCTCGTGGGGGCGGTTGGAGAAGTTGCCGGGGTTGGTGTTGTGAGCCATTTTGATTGTCAACCCGGGTGGTTTAGGTGGAGGGCTTGGTCGCTAGTGTTGATGTAGTTGATGATGATGACATGTCAGACTGGTGGGATTGGCTGACCAGGCCAGGGAGGCCCGGCCGGGGGTATTTATGCTCGGGGATACGGTCGACCAGGCAGAAACTTGATTCCTCATCCGTGTCACTTCAGATTCCAACGTACGTACGATGTATCTCTGCGAGGTGTTGATACGAGGCGATGATGCGGTGGTTGAGGGGAAAGTACGGATGTGAAGTCATGCTCGACATCATCTTGGCGGGGTTTCCAGGCGATCGGCCTTTCCAGAAGAAAGGAGTACAGTGAAACCCCGCATTTCTGCTGGCTATCGATTGCCAGAGACTGGCCGGCAGATTGGGGCCATGGTCGGGGCCATGTTCGGGGATGTTCGACGGTCCCTGCCCTGCTGAGATGCGGTCATCATGATGATTCGGTGCCGGGAGCTTGGGGAGATTGAGTTTCGAGGGATTTGCGCTGCGGAGGTGGAGGTGTTAGGGTGGGAGCTGCCGGGGAAGAGGGATTAGGGCTAGGTCACGAGTGAAGGTGTGGAGTGACCCTACTTCATTATGACGGCAGTGGGGCGCTCTCGTGGACCCAGATCTACACCTCGAATTTGATAGATCATTCGATCGACATCCAAGGCTTGTGTCGTGCAGGGTTGGGGCTTTCTCGATTCGACATAACATGGATGCCAGGGTTGGCAGAGTTCCGGAGTAAGGCAACACATCTGCTGCTGCCGTGCCTTGCGTGTGAGCGAGTCATGTAAACTCAGGTTCCAAACAATGGATTGGCGAGAGCTAAAGCACGGGGTATCATGTAGGCTAACATAGGAATGATATCCATTCTTTGATGGGGAGAGACCATCTTTTGAAAAGCTCTTCATTCGAGACCAGTATCTACATTGTAGCCATTGTGGCCATCCTGTACATTACGTCCATCGTCTCACGTGTCTAAGAATGCAGAAAAGTAATCCTCCAGATCAGTCACGTCCTCCATAGCCCCAATCCAACCAACATGCTGGTCCGGTCGACAAAGTACAACGCACCCAGCATTCTTGTCAATCCCATAGCCGTCGTATGCACCACGACACCCGGGACCATATGAGCCCTCGTCCGTGAATACTCTCATGTAGTCCCATCCCCACGTGTCGTCATACGGGTGGAAGATTTCAGGAAGTTCAAGCAACTCGACCGATGTGCGTGGGCTTGCATGCACGAGGATCGTCTCCAGAAGCCACCCGGCACGGGTTCCGTACCGCTTCTCACACATGCGTGCAAACAACGGCTGCTGGTTGAACGCCTCAACAAATGAATTCAGACGCACACGAGCGTCTGCTTGACGAATGTCCCCGGCAAAGACCAATAGTCTCCACGACCCATCGCTTGGAAGCCTGGTCATCAGGTTGATCGATGCACCTTCGGCATGGTTGACCACATAGAACGGATCCAAGCGTCTTCCTACTTTGATGTCCTTTGCCAAACCCTGTGTAGTCTGGTCTGAAATGAGAAGATCAGGACCGTAGGTCACCCCTAGACCCGATATGAACTCGGAGTACTGGTCCCGAACCGATTCAACCCCCTTGGCCGCGCCGGTGCTTTTCTCATACGCCCCGACCAGCTGCGCATCCAGCTCCAACAATTCCCCTGCCACCGGTCGTCTTTCAGACTCGTAGGTCTCCAGTATCCTTGGGCTCGCAGCTCCGGTTATGACCGCACCTAACTTCCAAACCAGGTTGTATGTATCCTGCATCGACACATTCATCCCTTGACCTGCCTTTGGGGAGTGAGTGTGGGCAGCATCGCCAGCCAGAAATATTCTTATCATGGTCAGTGGAACGTCTTGTATGAGCCCAAGTCCAGGCGTACGTTACCTGTCGTGGGGCCGGAGTTGCTTGACGAGCTGCTGTTTTATCTTTGCTCTGCTGTCAGAGTGATGAGAAGGAGGGCTCGGGGTGTGATGTGCATACTGAGTATAAAGAGTACCAATCACAGTGTTTGTACTCCAACTTGTACGGTTTCATCAGGCTATCCGCCGTCCTAACCAGCGCATCAAGCGCTGGCTCATGCTTTGTATCGTGGCCATTGCAGAGCTCCTTGTCGCCCTTGGGATGGATGTAGAACCGAACTAGCCGGTTCTCTCTGGGTGCGGTCATCATACTCCCACGGTCGCCGGAGCTGATCGCACACGACTGCCGAATGTCCGCTGTGTGATGTCTTAGCACGAATCAAGATGCAAAGTCTTGGCCTTCACCATGCACGTACGAAAATCCGTAATAGGGGCAATGTCAAACACCGCCCAGGTCGACTCCCCCAGACTCTTATCGACTGGGACCTGCAACTGGTTCCGAGTCCAGCCACGTGCACCGTCACATGCAATCAGATAGCGACATTGAATCGTATCCGAGCCATCGGTCGTGTCTGGATAGTGTAAGCCACGTTCCAATGCGCGATAGATAAGGTCCCTCCCCGAGAAAAGCTTACCCTGCGCCTCACCCGACACGACCCCAACGGCCACTTTGTGATCCGTCTCGGATTTAGACTCCGATAGTGCCAGCTCCCGTGCTCGAGTTCCGTATTCGACCTGCATCCCCATCTCGTGGAGATAGTCGAGGAAGACCTGCTCCGTAGCGCCCTGGTTCAGCAGCCTTTGATCATACACGGAGCTCCCGGGCAACGACGGGGTTCGTTTGCGCCGCTCAATGTGCCCTGTGCTCTCATTCATCGCCTACATCCTCTTGATCAGCCTCCCGCAGCCCAACTCTAGATGGTGCGACAGTCCTCACCCAGTACGCCATCTCCGTATGCCGCACCGACTTCCGCAGGATGGGATCAACGATGCCAAAGCTGTCCAGAATCTCCAGCGTGCGACTCTGCAGCCCGTCCGCGTGACCCGTGGGCGTCCGCCCGGGCTTCTGGTCGATGATCCGCGTCTGCATCTGGAACTGCGCCGCCCAGCAGGCTGCCATCAGCCCGGCCGGGCCGGCGCCGATAATCAGCAGATCGGTGTACGATTCGTTTCCCATTGTTGCATTTTGGTGGTGTCGCTCTGCCTCTGGCTGCTTTCATGAGCTTTATGCGTCCAGTAGCTGTCGTGTGCGCATTGCATCACCGGTTAAGTGGTACGGTTGCGTATGAGGAGATAAACCCGGTTTCAGTTAACTTTTCTGTTTTCCCGGGGGGGCGCGGGGGAGATGTTGTCCATACCACATGTCGACGTCATTGCATCACAACCCAACCCAAGACAACTTCCTTCCTTTCTGTGTCTATGAAGAATGGCGTCGATATAGAATGTGGGTTGGGCCATACTCTCTATCCTCACTTCAGAGGGTGATTTTCGTGTCCCATGCTCTGGTGAATGTGCACGTCTGTATAATTAGGTAATCTTCCCCATAAGGCATAACTTATCTAGGAGCACCCACATTGGGAAAGTGTTTGGCCGCCAATTTCCAGAATGGACCTCTGTGATTATGATTCCAGTGTCGTGGATTCACTTTATATCTAACTATTCATCAGGATGAGTGGATGAATGGCCCATCAACCTTATTGTTACCGTCTGAGGCATAGAAACTCATCAACGCACCGAGGAATGGAGAGCTCAGATCAAGCTACCAGCCAATGACAAAGTAGAAGCGGCTGATTATCAAGCAAGCTGGACCTGCCATTACAACAAGCCTATGCTACATGGACTATAAGAGTATCTGAGGTTGAATTGCCCTCTGAGCCACTGCATAAACATTGACAGTATACTATAACTACATCAATCCTGTCACTCTGCTTCCTACAGTTCGGTAGTAGTACAGATAACTGCGTCCTGCGTCTAGTATAGAAGATTATATCCCTCTTCAATAATGTCTCGCTTCCTTCTTGACAGTTTGATCCACATGGCTTGCACGTTGCCACGTCTCGGACGTTCGACAATAGTGATCTACCCAGAGATAAGGTTAGGTATTCGGGGAAATATCCCAACGCTAGGAAGTAGACCAGTATGCTGGGCACCCTATGGGTTTCACTGGCAGCATTTGATGAATGAGTCGTTCATTCGTGCTCAAATCGCGTAGAAGAGGCAGTTGTAAAATTCTGTGAGCAATTCGTACTGGTACTGTCGAATCTGCACGTATTTATTTGTTGTCTCGCTCACACCACGGAGACGACAGCATCAGAGATCTCCGCGCAATCCATAAATCCCTTCTATCTTAACTCCCCTTGTGAGCAGCACCATGCGATTCCTATACCCCCACCAGCCGCGACCAGAAATTGTGCACCTACACCTCCACATACGGTAACGACTCATAGCTAACCTCCGACCCGGGCGTCCTCGCCGCCGTGATGGTGAAGTTATTCAGCAGCTGCAGACGGAAGCTCGTCTCGGCCACGACAAAATAGTACTGCAGCAAACAACCGACACAAATCCAAAGACCGTTAGCTATCCGCGAAGCATCAACCCCCTTCCTCCTGACGTGGGACAGGAACGATCACATACCAGCCATTTCCGGCGATAGGCCTCGACCTCGAAATCGGTACACTGGCGATTTTCGGCGCGGAAATCCGTCTCGATCGCGCCCCAGTTCCGGAAGAAATTGCGGCGCCACACCTCCAGGGATCGCGCGTAGTGCGAGCCGGCGCTTTCGGCTGAGGTGATCTCCAGCGTCTTGCCGGAGCCTTGGTGGATGTGATCGAGCAGCATGCCGGTGGTGGGGAGGTAGCCACCCGGGAAGATGTATTTGAGCATGAAGAGGTCGGTGCGCGCTTGCAGGCTGTGGATCTAGATTTTTGCAATCATCCATGGGTATTAGGTCGCTGAACTTTCGGCCGGTTGCTGCGGATGTATAGGAGTATCGTGGATGTGGGGGCAACCTTACCCGATTGATCGCCGTGATCCCATCCAACACCAGGATCCCCTCCCTGGGATGCAGCAGCCGCGAGATGGTCGCAAAGTATTCCGCCAAGTATTCGCGGCCGACGTGCTCGAACATGCCCACCGAGATGACGCGGTCGTAGTACCCGGTGGCGGCGGGCGGCCGCACGTTGCGGTAGTCGCAGAGCAGGATCTCGATGCGATCGGCCAGCCCGGCGGCTTGGATGCGGTCGTCGGCCCAGCGCTTCTGCTCCTTGGAGAGGGTGACGGCCGTGACGCGGCAGTGGTACGTCTGCGCGGCCTGGATGGCGAGGTCGCCCCAGCCGCAGCCGATGTCGAGGATGTGATGCGCGGGGGCGATCTTGGCCTTGCACAGGAGGGCGTGCACTTTGCGGCGCTGGGCGGCTACCAGGGCTTCGGTCGGGTCGGCGGACCAGTGGGCGCACGAGTAGTTCATGTCCGGCGACAGGAAGTTGGAGAACAGCACGTTCGAGGTGACGTAGTGGGCGGAGATGTTGATCTGGGCCTGCTCGACGTCGTTGCTGCGCTGCAGGAGCTGCGCGGCGCCGGTGGCCACTTGGTGCAGCCAGCTGCGCCGGAAGCCCCCGCGGTGTTGGGAGAGGAGCTATGCCCTAATCAGCTGTGCATTTACACACATTGACCATATCTTTGCGTCCGCTAACACACCGTGAAGAGCTTAAGCAATTGCTCTACCTCACAATCGATATCCTGCAGCATGTATGACTCCGCGAACCCCTATATCTGCCATTAGTCGAGGCCCGACTGTCCCAAGCAATTCAACTCTCACCAGATCCGCGCCAGCGAGAAGCCGGCTCCAGAACGTCGGCCGTTTGGCAATCACCAACACCTCCCTCTTTGACCCTGCATCAGGACCGCCTAGATAGGTCAATGGCTCGTCTTCTGCATACTGCAGCGCGTACTGCACCCGATCTCCGAGTTTCTGCTTCGTCGTCTCCACCACGCGGGCTTGCATCAACTGCTGGATCATAGACGTTGCATAGGCGGCCATGGTGGCTTGGTGAGATGGATTATCGACCCGCGCCTGAATAACAACTAGTTCGTCGGGATTGGCTCTCGACCGGTTGTCTTCAAGCAGAGTTCTAAATCCACGGGCGACCGGAGAGTTATATCACCAACCATTTCGGTCTCCCGTGCCGTGGTCTCTCTCATGTCGAAATGTTGATCGGTGATTGATCACATCACAGGCCTTTCCCGAAGGCTCGCCAACCCCACAGCCTGGCAGGAGACATTCGACCAACACATGTGCGGAGGGGACCCTTACTATTCAGATTCACTGCATATGGATTTCCCTGTCCCGCTATCTGATTCGTCATGTCGTTTCCCAATTTGTAACCACTATACCTTACAGGATAATCAGAGGGGGCTGTAGATCCTCAATGCCGGCATCGGATCCATACGGGAGAGGTTTTATAAGGGTCTTCAGGTATCCCGCTTTGGGATACACTACTGCAGGCAAGGGTAAGACGTATCCAAATATCTTATCCGTTTCGTCCGTGCATATTCGATGCGGAGATGAAGAGGAATAATGCGGAAGGTCCACACAGAACTGACTCAGGTCTGGATTGCCACACACCTATCAGCCGGATCACTTATGCAATGAGCATATCACCGCTCAGGACGGATCCCAGCTTTGTGTGTCAGCACGACTTCGGTGCTTTTCGAAATGGGTTCCGGTGCCACTGCAAGTTAGAATGGATTTGCAAGGGATGCGACTGCAAGCCTGGCCTATTCACTTTCTTGGCTGTTGAAACTTGGAGTTGTGGCTGGGCTGGGCGGATCCTAGTGCACGGCGTCAATAAGCTCCATTCTGACAGACCAAGGGGGACAGGTCCCTCGAGCTTCGATTGATTCCGCAGGACTTCGGCAGATGATCCTTTTTCTCTAGGATATAGCATTCGTGACAAGGGACATCAATGTCGAATACGTTTGGCATGTCAAGACACCTTCCTGTTGATTCTTTTATGTCAATCAATCAGACCACTTCATTAGGACCCATTCCCTGGCTGTTCATTCTCGAGTACGGCCACCCGCATACAGGCCAGAATATTCCTTGCCACCTTCGAGTGCCTATAAATGCCCGCATGGAACGCCATCGTGGCATCTTTCCCAACCCAGGCCTGAATCAAATGCTCTCCCCCGAGATGCTCCGCCATGAACGCGCCGACATCATGCACCACCCCATCAACGGCCACCAAAAACCGGCCCTTTTCAACCATACCCCGATACTCGGCCCAGTCCACCCGCAGCAACTTCTCCACCGGCACAGCCTGCGGGAGGGCCTCCATCCGCCGGGTGAGCGCCTTCTGCATCTCTTGCAGCCTCGCCCTCTCAATCTCGCCGTCGCCCGCCCGGCGCAGCCAAATCGGCCAGTCCCAGCACCGCCCACCCCGCGATCGCCCACTTGGTGCAGTCGTAATGATACCAGCGGACCCCATTGCGGTAATCCGACGGAAAATTATGGTGGAAGTTATGATACCCCTCGCCCAGCGTCAGCACCGCGGCCAGGAAACTGTCGCGCGGGGTGACCTGGTCATCGTAGGGCCGGTCCCCGAGGTAGTGCGCCAGTGAGTTGATGCAGAAGGTGCTGTGGTGGACGAGGACCATCTTGATGATGCCCCCGTACAGTAGCCCGCCCATCCAATCCCGGAACAAGACCCCGCCCACCACCGTCGGGAACCCCCAGCCCATCAGTACGGCCAGCAATGCGTAGTACCGACTCTGCCAGACGGCGACCGCGTCGGCGTCGAGGTCGGAGAGGTCGATGTGGCGCCGTGTGCGCTGGGTTTTCCCGGGCGGTTGTGCTTGCGGCTTCGCCAGCACCATCCATCCGAGGTGGGCGTGGAACAGCCCCCGTCGGATGCTGTAGGGGTCCTCGTCCGTGTCGGTGTAGCGGTGGTGGGCGCGGTGCTCGCGCGCCCACCACCTGATCGGGCCCTCCAGGGCCGCGGCGCCGAAGATGGCGAGGTAGAGTCGCAGCACGAAAGACGCACGGTAGGCGCGATGGCTCCACAGGCGGTGGTACCCTTTTGTTGGTGGTTGCCGTGGTTAGGCAGGCTGAAAGTGAGATCCTTTCTCCTTCCCGCGGTGCTTCTCAGAGGGCGAGGTGGCCGGTAGATCCATTTGTATCTTGATGCGCGGACATACCTGCAGTAATACACAGCCCCGTATGGAAGCCATAGCCGATCATCAACCAGAACACTTCCTTGCTCAATGGCACCCATGGCACCAGGCAGACTGCGCAAATGGGCAGAATGATCAGGGTTGTGGGAATCCACCGGATTTTCCGATGCCAGGACACCTCCAGCAGTGACATTCCCAGGTTTTGAGTTGGGTGTTCTGCGGCGGAGGAAGTTTCGCGGTGGTCAACTGTGTTTTAGAGGATGAGTTAGGAGTCATAAGATCTCGTTACAAATCATCACACATCCCTGTTGCTGGAACACTTCTCGCTGATATCGGAATCCGCTGTCAAGAGATCAAAGATATAAGCTTCAATGTACGGAATAAGATGCCGATCTCACCAAGTTTCTGATTTTCCTTGCTTTTGGCACTACTGCCATATTTGACTTTTCTTTCCTGCCCTATTGTCCTCAAATCTTTATTATCTGGTTGATATGTCGGCCTTGGCCGCGGGCTTCTGCCACCAGTCACATTCCGCACCAAGCCCGCCGCGCGCGCCCCTTGCATGTCGGACCTGTCATTTCTGTTACCATCAGACGTGAATCTTGCTTCTGAGCACCAATCTAGCAGGGGCCCTGCTGACGGATGAAGAGTCCTGCTCCTGTCAACTCGCACGGATCATCCTCCTGGTCCTTTCATCATGTAAGGGTGATTCCAGGGATGAGAAGTTCTCAGCATGTGCGAAGGCAACTGGCGACGGAGGGACCGATCAGCAGTATACAACGAGCAATTTACTCTTACTCGAATCCAACATTTTTCAGCGCGGCACCGGAGGCACGGTATATCTCCTCTTATTGATACAGGCAGCCCACTGGAAACCCCAGAAGGAAGCTCAAGAAACCCCATCCTTGTGCGGAACCTTCTTTTTGAGTGGCTCCCCACCCCCCTCATTCAGCTCCTCAAATGCATTGTCCTGGCCTTCCTGTGGCTGCGACTCGGGGTAGTTTGGCTGAAAACGCGGGGTCATCGAACAATGGCTGCCCGGTAGACATATTAGAACCTCATCCTTCTTGCTTTTCTTCTTCCCCATTTCACCGGCTGACTGTCTCGTCGAGATAGGTATCCTGTGGAAGTGACCGGAAAAGGAAAAAGAAGAGGTAGCAGTAGTTATTTGAACCAAGCTCGGTAACAACACCTGGAAGCAATCAGATCCAGTCCAATCGGACCCCAGGGTCACGCAGGTGAGCCGACGCTTGGGAAATCCAGCTCCCAGGGCTGCGGTTATCCCTCACCGTCGGCTGCAGGCCCGTCTGGCGGACGACCTCAGCATCCATCGCCGACGCACCATTCCACAATTCGTCACTGTCCGGAATGCAAAAGTCCAAGTCCGCGAGTGTCAGAAGCCCACCCGCGCCACCGTCCATATTCGCTGGACTAGTGGAGGTGCCGCCGGTGCTACATAACCGGCACAGCTTGTACAAAGCCAAACTAAACCGCTTGGTCTCTTCCACGCCCACCCAGACGAGCGCCACCGGGGCAGTCGGATGATGCCGGGCGAGCATGTTCGGGTACGAGAACAGGTCCAGTCGGCGGCCGGTGGCCACCAGCGCCGTGAGCAGCTCGTAGGTCGGTTCGGGGAGCCGGAAACGAAAGTTCAGGTCCAGTTCGACCTCCGGCTTGGCCGTGAGCACGGCGAAGATCAGTTGCAGAAGGATACTCTGGTAGGTCGCCATGGGCCACGGTCTGCTGTCGGCACGATGTCCCATCGACTCGGGCACATACCATTGATCCTGTGCGAGGCTAGGTTAGCCTTCCGACTCGACTGACCTTGGAGGCTGGGGATGTGCTCCATGCTCACCTTTTGAGCTCTGATCGCCGACAGTAGCCGGTCGTGGAACAGCATCGCCGTGTGCCGCGCCTCCCGGTCCCCCTTGATCCACAGCCCTATCATCAGCATGGATTGGATGAGGATGCATGGCTCTTGGGAAGGATCGAAGGTGGTTCGATGGAGGAAGGGCCAGATGGGATGGAACTTGGTGAAGTAGATGTCGATATACTCGTGGCCGATCCACCGGGACGCGTCGGCGACGGACGCCACAAGATCGGCGCCGAAAAGCCCCCCGGTTCCCAGGACGTTTTCTCGGTCCTCCTCCGGAGCGACATCCACATGGGGATTACGTGAGCAGTGCACTCCTCGTCGTGCACAGCGAGCACAGGGAGTTCCGCCATCACAGCGTTCCTTGCGCGCATGGCAGTTGCTGCAGGCCTTGGGGGTCCGGGCCGAGGGGGGCTGCCGGTCAGGATGGTAGATCCGGACATGGCGGCGGAGGAGATCACTGGATGAGCTGTCAATAGGGCTCTCTGGTACAACAGACTGGGCAGTGGGGACATTCCTTCTGGCTAGGGTGCTGCTACAATGTGGGCAGCAGAAGCGATGGGCCCGGTCGTGGCGTGCCAGATGCCTGTTCAGGTGCTCTTTGCGCTGGTAGGTCGCGCGGCAGCCTGGATGGACACATGGAAATTGGGACTTGGCTGATCGAGCAGCGGATTGAGATGGCATTGTTTGATCTTTCAGAGAGGTCCCACAGGCTTCAGCTTTGGGTGGATAGGTGGATAGTGGGATGGAAGTTGCTGGCAGTGGCAAAGATTCTCTCTCCCCCTCCCCCTTTCGAGGCGGGATTGACTAAGCTCTGCCAGTTGGCCGGCATCCCACTCGGTCCCATCCCACCCGTCCGATCTATATGAATATATGCAACCCGTCGGGAGGAACGTATAAATTTCAGCCAGACTGTGTGTGTTCAGTTCGGCTTCCTAGGTTGCTAGTGTGAGTGAGTTTCCAGCACACGCACAGGTTCACTGCAATGGTCGCCACACAAGACCCCGATCCCGAACGCGCGTTGACCGACGGGCCGACGCTGACTCGCAGCTACACTGCCGATGCAGAGGGCTACACGCACCCGAACACTGAGCCCACTATATCCAAGCTACCCAGTCTCACCAACCTCCCGGAGTACGAGGTCGACTGGGAGCCCAATGACTCGGCGAATCCCCGCCTTTGGCCGGTCTGGTACCGAGGTCTAACGGTGGTAACTATGAGCCTGGGCGCGACCGTGGTCAGCCTGTCCAGCACACTATACACATCTGGACTTCCCGGCCTGGAGAAAGAGTTTCACATCTCCAGGATCGTCGGCCTCCTCGGAGTCACGACCTACCTCTGCGGCATGGGGATTGGAACCATCGTGTTTGCGCCGCTGAGCGAGATCATCGGCCGACGACCCGTGTACCTTTTCTCGATGACCCTCTTCCTGCTCCTCATCCTCCCGAGCGCACTGGCCCAGAACATCGAAGCCATCCTAATCAGCCGGTTCTTCGGAGGCTTCTTCGGCAGCGCGATCATGGGCAACTCGCCCGCCTCGGTGAACGACGTGGTCTCTGACGAGCACCGCGCCATGGCGTTCGGCATCTGGTCCATCGGTCCGACGAACGGGCCTGTCTACGGTCCGATTATCGGGGGCTTCGTGTTCGAATACCTGGGGTGGAGGTGGACGAACTGGCTGGTGCTGATTATCGGCGGGGCCGTCCTGGCCCTGATGGCGTGCATCCGCGAGACCTACGCGCCGGTGATCCTGCGCCAGCGCGCCGCCCAGCGGCGCCAGCAGACCGGGGATGCCCGGTGGTGGACACGGTACGATGTCGGGGAGAGTCTCTGCGCGCGACTCCGGACGGGCTTTGGCCGGCCGTTTGTCATGCTGTTCACCGAACCCATTTGGTAAGAGATTGATTGCCCGGCTCAGCTTGTCGTCAACACGTACTGACTGACCTCCGGCATCTCCAGCATCTTCTGGGACATCTACGTCGCGCTCATCTACGGGGTCCTCTACCTCTGCTTCGTCGCCTTCCCCATCGCCTTCCAGACGGAGCGGGGCTGGTCCCCGGGCATTGGGGGTCTGGCCTTCGTGGGCATCGGCGTCGGCGTCCTGATTGTCATCGCGTGCGAGCCGCTCTTCCGCCGGGTCATCAACCTGCATCGCAAGGATCCGGCCACCGGCCTCGTGGCCCCCGAGGCCATGGCCAGCGTGGTCTGCCTGGGGGCCACGCTGCTTGCCGTCGGACAGCTGTGGTTCGCCTGGACGTGCACGCCCAACGTGCACTGGGTCGTGCCCATCCTCTCCGGGGTGCCCTTCGGGGCCGGCAACGCCTGTGTCTTCATCTACGCCAGCAACTACGTCGCCCGCTCGTACGGGATCTACACGGCCTCGGCGCTGGCCGGCAACATGCTCACCCGCAGCATCGTGGGGGCGTGCCTGCCCCTGGCCGGACCGTCCATGTATGCGACGCTCGGGCTGAACTGGGCGAGTACCCTGCTGGGGCTGGTGGAGGCGGCATGCATCTCCATCCCGGTGGTGTTCTACTTCTACGGGCATCGCATCCGGAAGGCCAGTCCGATGATCCAGGAGTTGGAGCGGATGCAGGCCAGAGCGTGATTCTCATCGGAAGAAGTACGTGGTAGTGATAGATATAGGATATTGTTTGGCCCATCTTTTCGAAGAATTGAAAACATATGGATATCAAGTTAGGGGCTCATCTGTATCGCACAGAGCGCTTATTTCATATACTGGCCCTCATGAAGAGTCAAGCCCGATGCTAAACCTCTTTCGGGTCCACATCGGCGCTGGGGTGCACATGCCCTAAATGCAGTTCCCGTAGCCTTTTCTCGCTTGAGCTTCACGAAAAGTCAAACCAAGATCCCGCTTAGATATGGGGTTTCGAGAGGTATTTTCTTTATGTCGAGACGTTCGGGTCCTTGCGACCACTATTCCTACACAGCAGAACAATATACGTGGCAATATACGTGGTGATGCGCGGTACCGACAGTATAGATAGTACTAAATCGTGTGAGTGGTCTATTTCTCGCTCTTGTTTACACTGCTTTGATTACAGCCAGTCCGTACTCCACATAAGCATTCGCATTCCAGCGAAATAGTTATTGGTAATTCGTGGGTTAAGCTTGGTTACCAATGCCATGCGAACAGATGCACCATTTGCCAAGATGACTATCCCGCCGGCCGGCATCCCACTTGCCGGCATTCCACCCATTGACGTCAAGGCTCATTAGTCACTTGGTGCCGATGACAAAACCCTAGGCTGTGAACTTCGGGAACCAAATCCATGCCCCGTAGATCCCGGGCGGGATGCCGGCGTAGTAATGCATCTGGTCGGGCTCGACGTTGACAAATTCGTCATGGATTTCAGCTCAGTATAGAGTTTTGACCTCACGTGTCGCAAGTATAAGTACCTCGATCTGGGCCCTCACTCGACACTACCAGCAAATCCGAGGACTGTACAGTACATCACATCCCACCGGGCAAGGTCCAACTCTCTCTCTTCCACAACAACACCACTATGGCTCCCACCCTGAACGTGACGCACATCGGCACCGCCACCGCCATCCTCGAGATCAACGGCGTCAACTTCCTGACGGACCCGTTCTTCTCCCCGGCCGGCTCGGAGTTCCCCGGCGGCAGCGTGGTCCTGCGCGTCGAAGACGACCCGGCGCTGCGCCTGGACCAGCTCCCCGTGATCGACGCCGTGCTCCTCAGCCACGAGGACCACCCGGACAACCTGGACCCGCTCGGCCGGCAGCTCCTGGACGCGCGCCCGGTGTTCACGACCGTCGACGGGGCGCGCAACCTCGCCCCGCGGCCCGCGGTGCGCGGCATGCCGCCCTGGTCCGCGATCACGACGCGCATCGCCGGCCAGACCTTCACCATCGTCGCGACGCCGACGCTGCACGTTCCCGGCCAGGAGTGCACGGGCTTCCTCGTGACGGCCGAGACGTTCGGCCGCGGGCGCGACAACCTCCCCAACGCCATCTACTTCTCCGGCGACACGGTGTACATCGACGAGCTCGAGCAGATCGCGGACCGGTACCACGTGTGCGCCGCGGTGATGAACCTGGGCAACGCGCACGTGGCGTGGCCCGAGGACCCCCACGGCCCCAAGGTGCAGATCACGATGGGCGGCGAGGAGGGCGCGCGGCTGTTCCGCGCGCTGCGGGCGGATGTGCTCGTGCCGATGCACTACGAGTCCTGGGGTCATTTTACGCAGTTCGGGGAGGAGCTGCGCGCGGTGTTTGAGGCGGAGGGCATCAGTGAGAAGGTGTGCTGGTTGAAGGGCGGGGAGACGGTGGCTGTGCTGTAGGCATTTTTCTCTGGGGAGGGGGGTTTATTCTGTGTTTCGTGGCTAGACAAAATATGTTTGATAGACTTGATGGGGGTAGGGGGAGCATGAGATCTAGTTTTCTCGCTTTGGGGTTTGAATCTCTATGAAACTTGTATGCAAGATACTTGCGGCCACCTCTCGTGTTTCCGCGAGGTTGAGCTCCGCTCTCCCTTTTATCTCTTTCTGTCGCGACAAGTAGTATTGCAGGGCGAACTTCAACTGCAAGGTCCAACCGGTGCCGGTCCGTATCGTCCTTCCAATCAAACTTCGGTAGACATAAGATTGGCGCGTCTTGGTATCAGGGTCTAGATCTCCGCTGCATGGCGGGTCACGCAAAACAACCCCACTGCACGGAGTCAGGGGGTCACGCCTAGCCCTAACCGCTCATCTGACAGGGAGATTAAAGGGTGGGCGATTGTCACAAGGACAACGTGCCGTGTCTTGGTGTCATTTCTGTCGTTATTGCAAGGGTGGAGACCGACCCCACAGTGATCGTAGAACTGCTTATCTCAAGTGCCGGTCCAGATCTTGCCCAGTCATCGATTGTCTTTGATCTTTCGCCTGAGAAATATCTTGTGTGGGATTGTCACTTCAGAGACAGGATTGATTGTAAGTTCCGGAGACCTCTGGATATTCGTCTGAATACAATCTGAATGCTTCGAAAGGAAAAGCGAGAGCTGTTTTGCTTGTCTTCCAGACGGTGGTATTCATGTCGGGAGGAGTCTTGAAAGGTCAGGGCCACCTGATATGTCACCACGGCCATTTCCGCTCGAGAGAAGATTTCTCGCTCTATCTGCCGGGCCAGACCCAGAGTTCGCTAGAGGTATCATCGCAGCCCAAGAATGATCGCGAATAGGGTCATGCACTCCTCGCCAAGTCCAGGCTCCCGCAGGATTTCTCCCTACAAGAGCCACAAATGATGCATACGCTGAAACTGCAAGCAGCATGCAAACCGCCACACCAGCACAGCTCCCCCTTGCACTTTCTTTCTTCCTGTTCACCACCTGATACACCCAGCACCACCGAACCCCCATTCCAACGCCGCACAACCCGCCCATGCATCAGGCGTGTCCAAAACACCTTGACCAGATCCCCAAGAAACCACCCTAACCCCCCCGTCTCCTCAAAACGACACAAACCTCATACCCCGCCACCCCAACCTGCTCCTCCCCCAACTCCTCCGCCACCCAACCCCCCTCCTCAAAACACCCCAGATAGTCCCCCCAATCCGCCCGGGGCCCCAACCACACCACCACCCGCAGCGCACCACCCCCAACCCCCTCCAGATACCTCCTTACCAACCCAGGCTCCCGCGGATACACGAACATCCACGCCGCCGCCCCCGCCGCCCGGGGATGCAGATCCCACGTCCCCTGCACGAGGTTCAGCGCCCACTCGTCGAGGTACCGGTTCACGGCGCCGCGGACCTCGACGCCCTCCACCGGCACGGTGGGGTGGCGCAGCGCGATCAGCGCCTCCAGCAGGCCGGATCCGCTGCCGATCGAGAGGGTGAATCCCGGGTGGGCGGGGAGGAGCTTCCCCAGGTACGTCACCAATGTGCTGGAGAGGGCGAGGCAGCAGGTGGGGAACGGGTGCGGGGTGGGGGATAACTGGGCGGAGATTTGGGGGAGGGACATTTTGGGTGGTTGCACGGTTGCCTGGTCTGGTGTGGTTGTACTTTTGGGGGATGTCGTAGGGGGTTCAAGTTGTTTTGTGTGATTGGGGAGTGGGGGAAGGGGCACTGGGTGAGATGAAGTTGGGGCTTTGTGGGCTTGTGCCCTGATTTTGGTGGCGTTTTCTGGAAAGGATGAGCTGGAAATGGGTTCAGGTTGGAATGTGGTGGCTGGGGATTTGACGTTCTGTGTTGATTAGATGCAGATTCGGTGGTGGCGTGAGTGATTTTGGGGCGGGTCGGGGCCCGGGCCCGGGTTTATCCGGGGTGTGATGCGGGGGTGGGTTGTTTCCACCTTGTTTCCTGGTATTTCCACTGCTGTCTAGGGATTGCAGGGTAGAGCTCCGTGAGGTTCGGTGATGTTGAAAGTGATATTATCACTATTCTAGTCTAATCTCAAGAGAGGATCTGAGTGCTTCTATCTGCGCTCTGTGGATGCCCAGCATTTACCGATGATCACGTGACTCTAACTATTGAATCCCTCTACAATCGGGTTGACAAGGTTTGCTTTCCATGATATCATCCTGTATCACTGCAGGCCGGCAAAGTAAACAGTCATATATGCAATCATCATTGCTCAGCTCTATATATACAATCCTGAATTCCATCGCCTCACGGAATCTCCTCGTACACCCGATCCGTCAACAAGGGCGGCTCCAGGAAGTCCGACGGCACCGTCTCCGGCAGCTGGTGCTTCTCCGCCCATTCCCGGATCTCCTCAAAGTTCCGGCACTGGTGCTTGGTGTTGAAGTCCACGAAGGGCTCCGGGTGCTCGGGATGCACCCAGACCTGGCCGAGGACGCCGACGTCGAGACTGCACATGAGCTCCTGGCGGAGGACGTCAAGGCAGTGCGCTGCTGCTGTCAGTCTAGGTCATCTTGCTCACCGACAAGAGTTCACTTACAGACGTGGTGTCGAACGATGTAATCGTCGTTGGTGAAGGCACCGGTGCCAAGGTTGTGGTAGTAGTCGTAGTTGTAGTACAAGGACTGGCGGAGGAGGTTCTGTTCGGGTTAGCTGCATGGCTGGAACTGGACCGGCGGTGTATCACCAGACATACCAGGCAGTGCAAATGGTGGAAGCCCTCCACGTTGGCGGGATACCCCCCGCCATACTTCTCCCGGATCTTGACTTGGTCCTTCGCCAAGCCGGACTTCTGGGCATCCTCGGCGGGGACCCTGATGGCGCGGACTGAGAGCGGGTCAGCATGCAGACAATTACCGCTGAGAGGGGATAAACACACAGTTGGCACCGAGGGACTCCCAGGCTGCGTCTACTTCAGGGCTTGCATCTTGCCGGAAGATGTTTTGCTTCAACAGGGAGCCGTTGAAGGGTTGTTGGTGGTACTTGAGCCCGACTTGTCCGATGACAGGTGCTGCGATCGCGTTAGCTGGGGACTGGCTCCAAATGTCCACATATGATGCAGACTCTTGAAGAGGAATCTGGCTTGGGTAACTTACAGTATTGTGTCGTCCGCCGCGTGCACGACTTGTCCAAGTCCCTCTGGTTGTGCCCTAGGAAAACCCCCACCAAACACGACAAGACCGCCACAGCAACCACAAACAACACTCGTAACCATCCTCCGAGCAAGGACTTGGAGGAACGGTTGTTCTGCGACCAGTGGGTAGCCTCCTCATCGATGAGGAGCCTCTCCCTGTCGGTTGAGGTGGAGCGTTCGGAGGAAGGCATCTTGTCCTCGAAGGAGTTGGTATCTCTGGAGAGATTCATCGTGAAAACAGCCAACCTCAAGTTTGACGAGAAAACCCACCAACAGGCAGAAACAGAAAAGAATCTTCAGGGAAACGGGAGTAGATGTGAGAAAGGCGATCAGGCGGGATGTTTATTCTTAGTCTTGGACCGGCCAAGTCGAATGGCCTGAGGTGTGGATATGCTCTTCTTGGAGTATCTCCGTGACCCTCCGCTGCTAATAATATCTCATCGTAGACTTTCATCATTTCATGAATAGTGGACTCAATATGTGACTGACGGAGGGGTGACTTGGAAAGTAAGACATGGCCAGTGCAGAGTGCCCCGTCGACGGGAAGGTCGCTCATTTGCTGCAACTGAGACATCCGCCGCTTAGCCGCATGTCTGTCTCATATCCGGTTGTTGCTGTGTTGCTGTGTTGCCCGCCTTACAGCCCAGCCCCAGCTCCGCATTTTTTCTGGGTACTCAGTCCTCCGTACTCCGTACTCAGTACTCAGTAAAGCAGAGCAAAGCAAAGCCCAGAAAGCACATCTGAGACATGACGCAAAGATGCCTTACTTTACTTTCCACTGCCCTCCGAATCCTGCTTCTAGCCTGTTGCATCTTGAGTTTGTTTGTCGACATCATCCACTTCCCCCCCCCGCCGCTTCGGACCATTTCTCTCGTCCGACCGAGGCTTTGCACCCCTCCTCTGCCCTCTCCTCTCTCTCACCTGCAGAGAGGCTCATCTCTCGGCCTGCAGAATAATCTGAGTCAATTCTATATTGGTGCTCCACGGGACAGACTGTGAGGCAAGCAACATGTAACCGGGTCCCCCGATGGATCCCATTTGCTCGCCATCGTCTGGTGATTGGCATAAGCTGGGTTCTTGGCCTCTCTTCACACATCCATGCGATGGTACAATCCGAGACGTGGCCAATCAGTCTGGTCACTGACCTGTGGGTTGCCTTCCCCACGCCGGTCGATAGACTGCAGTCTAGCAGACCTTGTGCTGTGACTGCTTGGGCTGCGGATGTTTCTTTCTCCTGCTGCTAAATCTGGATCATCAAGAGGATGAAAGAAATCTCGCAGACACAGTTATAAATACAGCCTGCCATCCGACCTTTGCCTTGCAGTTCCCCCCAACCACCCATCTGCAGTTGCCCTAGATCTCCTGTCCCTGTCCCTCTCCCCTCTTCCGTCTGAGACGTCCATTCACCATGCATTCTCTCTCCAAGAGCCTTCTGCTCGTCCTGGGCAGCAACATGCTGGGTGTGAGTGCTGCTCCGGTGGCCGAGGCCGCCACCTCGACCGCTACCACTGCTACCACCACCACCACTGCCCCCGCCAACTATGGCAACTATGGCAACTATGGCGATTACGGTGCCTATGGCAACTACCAGAACTACAAGCGTGCTGACGGGGATGATGCTGCTGCTGCTTCCTCTTCGACCTCCTCGGCCGCCTCGACCACCACTGCCCCGGCCAACTACGGCAACTATGGCAACTATGGGGACTATGGCAGCTACGGTAACTACCAGAACTACAAGCGTGATGCCGATGCCTCCAGCACCTCGACCACCACCACCACCACCGCCGTCCCCGCCAGCTATGGCAACTACGGTGACTACGGCAACTATGGAAACTACCAGAACTACAAGCGTGAGGACGAGGAGTCCACCACCTCCGCTGCTGCTGCTGCTAGCACCACCACCGCCGCGCCCGCCAGCTACGGCGAGTACGGGAACTACGGCACCTACGGCAACTACGGCTCGTACAAGCGCGACGAGCAGCCCGAGGAGGAGAAGGAGGGAGCATCTACTTCCGAAGCTATCCCAACAACCACTGCCCCCGCCAGCTACGGCGACTATGGCAACTACGGCAACTACGGCAACTACCAGAACTACAAGCGCGACGAGAGCAGCTCCTCCAGCACTACGAGCGCCGCCGCTACTACCACCACCACCACGACTGCCCCGGCCAGCTACGGCGACTACGGCAACTACGGCACCTACGGGAACTATGGCTCGTACAAGCGCGACGAGCAGCCCGCCGCCAAGGCGGAGGAGGACGCCTCTTCCGCGACCTCGACCGCCCCGGCGAGCGCCACCACCGCCCCCGCCGGCTACGGGGACTACGGCAACTACGGCAACTACGGCAACTACGGCACTTACCAGAACTACTAAAGTCTGCCGCGTTCAAGGGAGGAATTACGAGTGGTTGCAGGGGGCGGGAGGGCACACAAATTGAATGATGGTGTAAAGTTGCTCTTCCGGGGTAGGACATGACCAGGGACTCACTCGGAACGATGACACGACACGACCCGTCCGGATGTACGCCGTTCTCAATGCACTGTGCCCATCCGGGAACAGGAGGTCGATCCTGGTAATGTGGATCGCAGATGCTCGGGTCTTTCTTTCTTTCTTTTTCTTCTGTATTTAGCTTAGATTTGCACGCATTGGATATTGAATTGAATGTTGATGAGACGGACCAGTTGTACTGTATGTACCTTTTCCAATGATTGGGTCATGGTTTTGTCACGTGACTGTGCGGGGCCCCACCACAATGCTGACTTCTGGTTGCTTTCAGAGCTCCATGGTGCATCAGCCTCATGATTCTATTTTTGGGAGGGTGTCAGCTCAGCTTGGCTCACGGGTGACTTGTTTAAGCTTGTCGTGTTGATCCACGTGGTGTGTTCGTCAGACGTGCGGTGAGAGCGCAGCGCATGCGTGGACCACAGGAATATATTTAGCATATAGATAGACGGATTGAACATCATGCATGAGTTATCCCACACCCCGACAATGAACCTAGGTGTTATACATTGTATGTGTGTAATCCTCTTATCCGATAATAAGTGTGCGGTGTGCGGTGACCGGTTTGAATAGAATAAAAAAGAAAAAGAAAAAAAAAACATTAAGGACGTGTGACCCAGAAATAAGAGGCGCCAGCAACAAGCTTTCCGTTCCGGGCTTCACCGCATGCGACAAGCTTAGCCTACTGTATACTTAATCTACACCGCAGAGAATGAGAGTCCGCCCTTTCTATACTCCCGACTAAATAGGAGTATATCCAGGATACAATTTTTTATAGTATTCTAGACATAAACTGGTCTCAAGTTAGAAAGGTATTAGATAATCCGGTTAGTTATACTATCTACTCTTTCGTACCTTACCTATTATAGGAACAATTTTTATGCGAAGAAACACCTAACCCTTTGGTAATATAGCGGAAACTATCTATACACATAATTAGTAGAGCTTCATTCTGATTAAAGTTAACTTTAGAAGCTGTCGCTCAAAAGTTTATAAGCCTATACCTTGAGGCGATCGCCCTGAGGTGATCTCTCCGATGGCGACTCAGATGATACCGACAGTCTACCCAGCCGTTGGCCCTATCGGTTGAGGACAAGGTAATATGTTCCAGTTCACAAAGCTTATCTCATTCGGAGTCTGGTGGGGGCTACCATTTACCTAGGCCCGGAAGCTATCCGAAGCTCTCCACTAATTGCCCTCTAGGCGCGGTGAGGCCGCGTCACGGCACTATAAGTCTAGCACAGATTGAAACATAGATGCATTACCATCCGGTACCTGGTATATATGATTGGCCTCACCAGGATATCGTAGCCTCTCACCCATCCAGACCGGTGTACTAGTGGCCCGGACCGAGCCCCCCGGTCATTAGTATCACCTAGTAGTTATCTCCTACGCTGGAGTTGGAAATTCGGAGTGTTTAGGCAGCCATTTCAGTAATTTATCAGTTGCTCTGTCAATATCGAACTTTTGACCTGGAATAAGAACCCGTTCTCCCCCCCCCCCGGTTGCCGCAGGCTGATTCCATCCTCTCCAGCTCCGCATCGTGACCTTTTACTTGCCACTATCATCTCGGCCCTATCGCCACACGCAATGTAAGAACGCAGCAGGCCATGATCCATTGTCTGGGTGTCGCTAACCGTGCAACTGGGTAGAACTTCCGAGTCGATATGGATCTGCTCCAGCTTGCTTGTATTTTCATCATCGACCTCTGCGCCCTATACCACCGCTACACCGACGGACACTGGTCCAAATCCGCGCTCTCCTGTGTGGCGTTCACGCATGTCGGGTTGTTGATCCATGTCATCCTGGAGACGCTGAAACAACATCTGAAATGATGGCCACCGCGGTTCATCGGCAATGGGTTGACGACGCAGGCAAGATGACAGCCGTCTGGAAGGTGGGGCAATGCCGACGACGCCTCGCAGTGGGCCGCGCGCCATCGCGACCCCCTGCTCTGTTAACCAACGGACGGCGCTGACCTCCCAGGAGGTCGTCCCCACGGCGAAGGTCGCAGCGAAAGGTCATCTCCACTGTGAACCGACGCCGGGCTCGAGGTCTCGGGGGACCTGGCGGGATCGTCGGGTCCAAATCCGACGCCATCACCTGCGCCTCGATCTGGGAGGCGGATGAGGTACTGGGGTGTGTATGCGTATCAGGCGACGATGACCGGGTCGAACTGTGATACCACGGCGGGGAAGAGGGCGATCTTGGCTGCCGGTGGAGAAGTGCGTGCATACCAGTGGAACTACGGTCGGATGCTGTGAGTTTAGGCATGGAGGCACACGGCACGGTCAACTGCGCTTGTGCATTCGGTGGGTTGTTGGGTTGGGTAGACTGTGGATGTGTAGTATGTGGCAGAATCTCGGCGGTTGGCGCCTTGTGCTCTCAAGCGGAACCGGATCATAATCATGATTACTGATTTTTGAACTTATTTACTGTTGGATCTCTACTACTTGGTATCTCATACCGAAGCAACATTACTTCTAACACATCGGGAATGAGAAGGAATGCATGTACGATAGCTCCTCGATAACTATCGCGGAGAGATTACAGTATCTGATCACTGGCGGCGTACCGAGTGCAGCACCGATGCTTCCACAGAAGGAATCATCCATCCAATGCCATATATGCGGCTTGAATCCGATTAGTACACCTGGCTGGATGATCCACTTTCTCTCGTTGGTGAGAACCGGTTGACCATAACTTCTCCACATTTAGCGTTGCGATCTCCTGCCGACTAAGTTCAGTCGCGAAACATGGACCCAGGGTTCAGTGGGCGGCAGTGGGCCTTATTCCTGATGGACAGGTTGCCCTCCTCTCCTCTTTTTCGGCAGGAGAGAAGTACGCCTTGGAGAATCTTGAATGTGAAATTCAAAGTCCGTACCGAGTACTGGGTCGGACCCGCAGTGGAAGCCTGATCGGCGACCGGTGGAGTCGATCCAGATTGTTACTTGCTGTAGCAGGCCTCCGTCACCACTTCAAAGGTTAAAAAGTAAGAGATGTTTGAAAATTATCTCGAGGTGTTCGAAATCTGTTAGGATGTATGGATATTTCCGAAATTCAGGACTAGTCATGTCAAAACAATTTACTAGAGTTTAAGCGAAAGCTGCTCTAGTGCTTGAACGTTACTTAAGAGGTTGTGGAGTATACACCAGACACAGTTGGAGTGGTTGATATATAGTTAGTGCGTGATTAGGAAATAGACTACGGCGTAGACTAAAAGCACAGAAGAAGTGTTGTTCGTATGTACATACTACCCTTTCGAAAACAGCGGTCCTGTAACGGACAAGCAGAGAAAACTCACTGCAACATTCTAGTAATTTGGATATGAACGAGAAAAGGCAAGTCAATCTTGATCCAACATGACAAATGACAGGCCCGATCTCGCCGAGCGACCCTAACTCCTCGTATTTGCCCGTCTCCACCCAATCACCAACGAGCTACACAGTATAGCTCAAATGGCCGCGAGAGCGGCATCGGAGTCCGCCGCGGGGAAAGCCGAGCGCCATCCAGGCTAGCCCTTCACTTATCCCCAGGAATCACAGCTGCAGAGACTGTGTGGGCAAGCTGCAGAGGGGAAAAGATGACTCGATCGGCATTGGTAGCTTGCCCATAGCGCAGCACCTCCTTTGGATCTGCACGGCATGGTTGGTTCATGCACATGGTTTGTCTCCACCGCCGGGGTCGGAGGGTCGGAGAGCAACACATTTTTGGGGCAAGGATGAGAGGGAGTCATCATCTTTCAGCTGGCCGCAGTGCGCCTGTGAGTCGATCGCCCATTTAAAGAAATTGGCGCCCGTCCGTGAGTTGCAATTATGATTGTTGGATTTCGTTTTTCTCTTCCTGCTGCTTTTTCCTTCCCTTTTTCCTGATTATCTCCCCTCCCCTCCCCTCCACCCTCCGTTGACCTCGGCAACAACCTGCATTCACCCCTTGCTGCGTGCGCGCATTAGACCATGGTCGTGGATGGTGAGCTCCCTTCCCCCCCACCCCCTTCTCAGCGCCCATCGCAACTTTACGATCGTCTTTCAGTCTCTTGCGATCGCAACCCACTGACCACTTTCTCCTCGTTTCCATGACGGCAGAAAAACCACCCGTGGACAACGGCGACCTGACGCCGGAGCCCTCGCAGTATGGCACCGTCAATGAGCGCAAGCTCATGGCCAAGATCGACTGGCATGTGGTGCCGTGCCTGTGTGTGATGTATCTGCTCGCATTTTTGGATCGGTAAGATCAATGCCTTTACAGCTGCAGGCCAATTCACCTGCCACCCCCTCCCTTCTCCACGCAAGCGCGTGCTCTGACATCCAGAATCGCGCAGGGTCAACATCAGTAACGCGGCGGTGCTGGGCCTCGAGAGCGATCTCCACATCACGACGGGCACGAAATACAACACCGCCCTGACGATCTTCTTCGTCCCGTACATCATCTTCGAGATTCCGTCCAATGTGCTGATGAAGAAGTTGAAGCCGCATACATGGCGTACGTGACCCCACTATTGCTGAAGATGGCACAGAAGAAAGTACTGATGTGTTTCGTCCGGGGGTAGTCTCGCTGTGTATGTTCGGATTCGGCCTGGTGATGGTCTGTCAGGGCTTCGTGCAGAATTGGGGCGGGCTGATGGCCACGCGGTGGTTTCTGGGCATGTTCGAGACGGGACTGTTCCCTGGGTGTGAGTATTCCTGTCATGCGACACGATTTGTTCGGCCCTGACTGATGCCCCGGACCGACGGCAACAGGCTTCTACCTCCTGGGGATGTGGTACAAGCGCAGCGAGGCGCAGAAGCGGTTCAGCTTCTTCTTCAGCTCGACGACGCTCGCCGGCGCCTTCGGCGGGCTGCTGGCCAGCGGCCTGGGCAAGATGGACGGGGTGCGCGGGCTGGCGGGCTGGCGGTGGGTGTTCATCATCGAGGGGATCCTGACGTGCGTGGTCGCGATGGGCTGCTTCTTCGTCGTGCCCGACTTCCCCGAGGACGTCCAGTGGCTCACCCCGGCGGAGCGCGAGTTCCTGCGCGACAAGCTGGCGCAGGACGCGGGCAAGTCGGCGGTCGACGTGAAGACGGGCTGGCGCGATATCCTGGCCGTGTTCAAGGATTGTATGTGCTCTCCGGATGCTTCACCCCCCCCTTTTTCCCTTCTGGTGGCGTGTGCGGGGTAATAACTGGACGAAACCACTGCAGACAAGATCTTCATCGGGGGCTGGATGTATTTCGGCCAGGTGGTCACGGCTTACGGTATGTCTGTCTTGCGCGGAAATGGGGACGCATGGACTAAATATGTGGTGGACTCCGCGCAGGATACGCGTACTTCGCGCCGACGATCATCAAGACCTTTGGCTACGGCGGTATGTCTCGCGCATCCTCTATCCAGCGGCATGCGCATGCGGCCTCCTGACACTAACCCTCCCACGTCACAGCCATCAAGACGCAATTCTACTCGATCCCCCCCTGGGCCGCCGCCTTCGGCTTCTCCATGTGCATCGCCTACCTGTCGGACCGGTTCCAGCACCGCTTCCTCTTCACGCTGCTGCCCATGCTGGTCGCCATGGCAGGGTTCGGCATCCTCATCAACATCCACAGCACGACGCAGCACCACATTCAGTACGGCGCGCTCTTCCTGGTGACGAGCGGCTGCTACAGCGCCATGCCCGTGCTGGTGTGCTGGTTCGCCATGAACCTGGGCGGCCACCGGCGCCGCAGCGTGGGCACCGCCTGGCAGATCGGGTTTGGGAACAGTGCGTGTGCCCTTGCCCGTCCTCCCTTCTCTCCCTTGCACCCTAACTCGATCCCCCAATGCTAATGGTTGGGTGTACAGTCGGCGGCATCATCTCCACCTACTCCTTCCTGTCCAAAGACGCCCCCTTCTACCGCAACGGCTACATCATCGGCGTCTCCTTCCTGGCCTTCTCCGCCGCCATGTCCTGCCTGTACTTCCTGGCCATCTGGCACGATAACCGCAAACGCGACCGGGCGATCGCCGACGGCACCGTCGATTTGGATGCGATCACCGAGGCGGAGGAGGAGTATCTGGGGGATATGGCGCCGCGGTATCGCTATGCTTACTAATCCGCCTCCGAGTCTCTCGGTTTTTTTTGGATGTGTTTTTTTTTTTTTCTGCGTTGCACAATAATAATACTTGGGTCGCGGGAGGATGCATGGGAACTGGCCGATGTCGGCGTGTATGATTCATGAATGAAAGATTAGAATTGGTGAGGGTAGCTGCTTTAACTGCTTTGGGGATAGAGGGCGGAGATTGCCGATGAGGAATGAAGGGTGTTGTTCACCGGGGGCGGGTCAGATTGGACCGAGGCGCGTGGCTTGTGCGGAGTTATGCGCTTATGCTGTGCAGCCCATATGCAGCTGACTCATTCCATATGCCATGCATGCATTGGGTCCTGGGAGGCTGACGGTGTCGCAGTGTACGGAGTAGGCTGGGTTGTTATGCAATAAATGCTAGATGACATGCTTCTCCGATAGTTCAGAGTAATCGTGCACGACAGCGGGTTCTGGTCTGACATGTTATTAGGTGGCCGGTATATTATCCAGTATGGCCCACTTGCAGACTGGGAAATCTGTTCAGCAGGTACAGGACCACCATCACGCACAAGCTGGCAGTGATTTCAGCCGGCATATATTCCACCGCTATGCCCACTCTCCGGGGCATCAGACTGTTTAGCCGCTGGGATTACCGGCAACCCCATTGCCAATCGCCATCCCGCAGCGCGATGGCGAATCCAGCTCTCCGGGAATCCCGGGAAATGTCATACAACTTCTGACCTCGCTTAAATCCCTGATGCATATGGCGGCATCCTTCTGCAGGCTGGCTTTGAACCTGCAGGTCCAAGTTTACAATCAATGTATGGAGAGGGGTAACGTCAACATCTACCAAAACCGTGTCAATTGAATCGCCAGATCCAAGGATCTATTACCAGCAACCACAGAGTGGCATCCAGGCACAGATCCCCGACAAGCCGAATCTTATCTTATCGATGGCGTGTATATGAGGGGGACAAGCAGCGCAACAGGTTCTGCACGCCCCGTCCCGAAGCCCTCATTGCGGGAGGAGATCGCGTAATCGCGGCTAGCGATGGTACAATGCACGAGCACGGCAAATCAGAACCCCAACAAGATGCAGCCGGTGGTATATCGTGCCGAAGCGAGGTGTTAGCCTCTGCGTGGTTGACGGTGAGCCATGAGGAAACAGTGTTCCTGAATGATGCCATTGCAGTGAATG
The DNA here is from genome assembly GCF_003184785.1 of Aspergillus japonicus CBS 114.51. Classification (NCBI taxonomy): domain Eukaryota; kingdom Fungi; phylum Ascomycota; class Eurotiomycetes; order Eurotiales; family Aspergillaceae; genus Aspergillus; species Aspergillus japonicus. The sequence goes on from NW_020291679.1 coordinate 80,171, forward strand.
TTGGCGGACGGGAAGGGGATCTCCATGCACTGGAGCATGGTCGCGGCCGTATACTCACAGATGAAAACAAATATAAACCCTTCGGCATCGCAGGCAGCCCAAGGTAATTCTTCTTGAGCAGCTTCACCTCCCACGCCAACACGCACCTTGTACAGTACATACCTCTGGCCACCATGGCCTCCCTCCTCCGCCACGTCCCCCTCCTCCTGGCCGCCGCGGCGTCCTCCGTCCTCGCCGATGGCCAGTACCGCTCGCGGCCGGACCTCTCCCCGCCCACGCTGAACGTCACCGTCGAAGCCCCGGACGCCAACGGCACCGAGTACGTGTTCGTCGCGCCGTACGGGGCCGCCCTCGCGCAGCCGGGCGCCTACATCTACCGCAAGAACGGCGATCTGGTCTGGTCCGGCATCGGCTACTACGCGGGCTTCGTGGGCAACTTCCACCGCACCACGTACAACGATCAGCCCGTGCTGCAGGCCTTCGAGGGGACCATCGATTCCACGCACGGCGAAGGCTGGGGGTACCAGGTCTTGTTGGATCAGAACTACCAGCCCGTCGCCACGGCCAAGGCGGCCAACCACCGCATCCCCTCCATCCACGAGTTCAACGTCATCGACGGGAAGACCGCGTTGGTGGAGGTGTACACGCCCACGCCCTGGAATCTGTCGGCGTACGGGGGGAATGCGTCGCAGCAGTGGATTGGGGACGGGTATTTCCAGGGTATGTGCCCCTGTGCAGTTGTTGCAATGGTGGGCGGACGGGTGGACTAACGAGGCGCAGAATTCGACATCGCAACCGGCGACCTGATCTTCGAATGGAACGCGCTCGACCACATCGACCCAGGTGGTACGTACCCTTACCTTTCTCCCATTCCCCCATCAACCCGCTTCCTTCGCAGCAACTGACTGGGGACCAAACAGAAAGCCTGGTCCCCCTCGCCTCCGCCGCCGCCGACAGCGGCCTCACCGCCGCCACCAGCTGGGACTTCATCCACATCAACAGCGTCGACAAAGACCGGGACGGAAACTACCTGGTCTCGTCGCGCCACCTCGCCACCATCTTCAAGGTCAACGGCACCGACGGCCGCATCCTGTGGCGCCTCAGCTCCGCCAACCCCTCCACGTTCACGCTCCCGTCCAGCTTCGAATTCGGCTTCCAGCACCACGCCCGCTGGCACTACCACTCCGCCACCAAAGAGATCATCTCCTTCTTCGACAACTCCAACGCCGGCACGGGGCTGGTGTTCAACAACGTCTCCCGCGCGGTGGTCGTCGAGCTCGACCTGCGCAACAAGACCGCCACCGTGCTGCGCGAGGCGCCCGCGCCCTACGGCATCTCGGCGGCCTCGCAGGGCGACGCCCAGTTCCTGGACGATGGACGCGTGTTCGTGAACTGGGGGTCCGCGGGCGCGATCACGGAGTTTGATGCGCAGGATGAGGTGGTGTACCATGCGTGGTTGGCCGACGAGGGGGTGAGTTATCGCGGGTTCGTGGGCAATTGGACCGGGACGCCGGTGGAGGAGCCGGCGATCGTGGCTTACCGCACTTCGGGGCCAGACGCGCTGCGGGTGTACGTGTCCTGGAATGGGGATACGGAGACGGTCGGGTGGCGGTTTTATGGGCTCAGTCAGACGGCAAATGCGACGGCACCGGTGTTTCTGGGGCAGGTGGAGAGGAGCTCGTTTGAGACGGTTTTGGTCTCGGATCGCGTCGGGGTGGTGGGCGAGACGGCGAGATTTTATGCGGTGGCGGTGGGGAAGGAGGGTGGTGTTTTGGGACGGACGAGGGCGGTGCGTGCGCAGGAGTGGGTGGCGTTGATTTGATGACTGTATGCATTGATGATTATGGATCTGTGGGTCGGAGACATGAGAAGTTATGTATCATGATGGAATGGAATGGGACTTCTGTGATTATAATGTCAAGCTAGGCTGCTGACTGCATGGACTGCTGTTTCTGTGTCTCGAAACGCCTTTGCATACATACTCAACCACCACTTTATCTGTCCGGTGGATCTGACCCATCATATACTCCTGACGGCCCACCTGCCCCGTTGGGAGGATGTTGTCCTCGCTCCCGTTCTTCAGAGTCCCGATGTTGGTCGTCAGCAGGTCATCGTGCGTGAGCATGTAGTTCATCGGCTTTCGGAACGGGCGGTTGTGCGACGTGGCGAGCTCGATCTCGTGGTTCTGGTAGTATCGCTGGTAGGAGCTCCACGAGCGTCGGCCACGGATCATCTCGTAGAGTGGGCCCAGGGTCGGGATGCACGAGGCCATGATAATCACGTTGGATTCGATGCTGAGGAAGGCAAGGATGGTTAGGAATGCTGTATATGAGTTGAGGCGTGGGGGTAAGGGTTACCTGGTCCAGATGACGAGGTCGGCGGTGGCATCTACGATAGGGTTAGAGGGGCGATAGCTCATGAATAGTATGCATACTGACACGCCGAGTCCGTGGTGTCATACAGTCCAGGGAGCTGGTTACACTTGACGATAGCCATTGCACACGCACTGCACGGATGAAGACCAACGTTAGCTTTTTTTACAAGAGAAGGAGACAACCCGACTCACATTGCGCCGAATCCCAGCGCCGCACATAGAGCCATCTTCTTTTTGAGCGTCATTTGCAGCGACGAGAGAACGACGGTGGGATGCACCGCCAGATAGAGGTCGACACAGGCTGAGACAACTAGACAGCAGTCAGGTTGGCGCACACTTACACTATAGGGAAAGGGTAAGGAAAGTACCTCCCGTGAAGATGGCATAGTCTACCAGCACGACTTGCGGTCGGCACGTCGCACCTTGGGCCAACAGCTGCGTCTTCCATAGAGCTTGCGGCGGATCGCACATGGTGAAGAGAACGATGATGCAGATACTCGATGTCACGAACACCATCCCCGTCAACACCCATAGGAAGACCTGGTGGAAGCGCCCGGGGTTCAAGATGCGGTTCAACAGCGCGGCGATGGCCACCTTGGGAGTGGGAAATGACATGATGCCCAGCGCGAAGTTGAGGTAGTTGAGTAACAGCACCTGCTCGAGTCGATCCATGCCTCCTTGCTCGACGATGACGGTTGTGTGCTTGCCGTATCCCAGGGCCACGACGGCGGTAGTTAGGGTTGTATAGCCCGCGAGGATGAGCTGTTGCGATCAGCCCAACTGGGATCTGGTCCGCAGACCCGGCGTTATAGACTGGAGGAATACCACTCACTATGGCAACTGCAATAATATAGTCGTCCAGTCCAACGTTCTTCAGCATCCGGGAACGAATGTACAGCCGGGCGGACACTGTGACCGCGCTCACGGAGAAAAAGGCCCAGAACAGCCCGAGGATCTTGGGTCCCTTGGTCTGGCTGGCATACTCGACACTCATGGCTCTTAGGATATCAACGTCACGCTGAGCATGCAATTGGATTTCACCTCACGTTCCTATACGAATTGAATCTCTTGTGCGAGAGGAAACGTGTGCGGGTGTAGGTGGAAAAGGAGGGACGGGGGTGATGGAGGAAAGACCGCCCTGTCCTGCTGGTCTCCGAACTAACTTTGATATCCCTGCTAGGTTGAGGTCTATAGAGCAGATTATGTTTGCTTTGATAGTTCGAGTGGATTGATTGCAATCGTACGTTCGGATTGCTCATTTGGCGATCAGTGGTCGCCTCGTCTGGCTAACCCCAACAATAGCCCCGTCAGCGACAAGCCAAGGCCGGCCTTCCGGCTAGCCTCCTGTCTCGATATTAAAGACCGTTGCCGTTGAGCCGAGCCCCATGGGCTGCACGGCAGGACTTAATCTCAGATCCTAGTCTAGTCTCCCCCCGATCCAGCCGATGCACTCTTAGAGCCACACTATGTCCAGTCCGTTGTGAACTAAGAATTTGACCCTTACTAGTGACAGGACTGTCTGACTGGCATGTGATGTCCAGCGTGTAGGCAGAGAGATTGTTGAACCCAATTGAGCCGTCCGCATGCTTCCCCACCTGTCATATCGATGTGGTCGGGGCTAGTTCAGGGGAAGTGTGTGTCAACCAGAGCCCTACCCCGGCATTGCTTTGCTTATATGCCTGTGCCTGTCTGCGTGTGCTTGACTCTGCTTTGTCCCTTGATCACTTCTTCTACCAAGCCCCATTTGCATCAGTAAACATCTCAGCGTCCACCATGCCGCACAAGAACGGCACGCTCAACAAGCAGACCGCCGATGTGGCACAACTTGCCATCTCTCCCAACCTGCCTGCACCCATCCCCTGGCTCCTGGACCAGATTCATGCCCAAGGCAAAGAATACCTCGACGTGAACCCCCAAACACGACTGGACCTGCTCGAGAGCGCCCGATCCCTCGTGTACGCGCTCGAAACTCCCCGTGAGGCTATCCTCCGACACTGCTGGTCCGAGGTACGCACCACTACTGACTTACAGCACACGATACTCGAAAGTATTGACAGTGTCCTAGACAACCAGCTACGCCGCCATCGAGACCGGGATCAACGTTGGCATCTTCACAGCTCTCGGCACCGACGACAGCCCCAAGACCGTCGCCCAGCTGGCCAAAACCACGAATGTCGACCCTGTGCTCCTCGGTTCGTGATCCTATCACCCCCGTCCCCGACACACACCAGCGTCCCCTCATAGTCTGTACCCCAGGTCGTATGATGAAACACCTCGCCGCAATGGGCGTCCTCCTCGAAACCGGCAAGGGCACCTACCAAGCCACGGGGTTCTCCAAGACCCTAACCGAGGAGAAATACAGCGACGCCTTTCCGCTCATGTACGCCGTGCCCCAGCCCCAGCCCTTGGCCCCGCCCCGAAGAACAAATTCCACTCCATCCCAACTCCCCCCAGCTAAAGCCCCCCAGGACCACCCGCTTCACCCAAGGCTTCCTCGCCCTCCCCACCTTCCTCGCCCAAACCAACCACACCAACCCCACCAACCCGAAACACACAGCCTTCCACCTCGGCCACAACACGACCCACAGCTTCTTCGAGCACGTCCAGCGCGAACCCGACACCGCCCGCCGCTTCAACAACCACATGGGCGTGTACGCGCAGGGCCGGCCGCGCTGGATGGACCCGGGGTTCTATCCGGTACAACAACAACTCGTCGACGGGGCTGTGCCTGCCATCGACGACGAGGGCGTGTTGCTGGTCGACGTCGGCGGGAGCTTCGGACATGACCTGCTCGCGTTCCGCCGGAAGTGGCCTGATCTGCCGGGCCGGCTGGTGCTCCAGGATCTGCCCGAGGTGGTGGCCTGTGTTCCTGCGGAGGTGGCTGAGTTGGGGGTGGAGGTGTTGGGGTATGATTTCTTTACGCCGCAGACTGTTGTTGGTATGTTGGTTTCTCTCGTTTTCTCTGGATAGAGGGTGGGAGATGAAGGGCTGAGGGAGAGATTCCTGGGTATTGATATGTGTTATACTAAACTGCGGTGTCGGATAGGCGCCCGCGCATACTACCTGCACTCGATCCTGCACGACTGGCCGGACGACCTGTGCCGGATGATTCTGGCAAACCTGAAAGCGGCGATGACGCCGGGGTACAGTAAGCTGCTGATCAATGAGAATGTGATCCCGGATACCGGGGCGTATTGGGAGACGACGAGTTTGGATTTCATCATGATGAGTATTGGGTCCGGGGAGCGGACGGAGAGCCAGTGGCGGGCGTTGTTGGAGGGGGCCGGGCTGAGGGTTGTCAGGATCTGGGCGGCGCAGCGCGGGGTGGAGAGTTTGATTGGGTGTGAGTTGGTTTGATTGTTATCGGGAGAATGGGGTCAGTGGGGGGAGAGTTGATGGAGATTAGGCTAGGATGGCGTTAGGGCTAGTGGATACGGTGCATGTGCTTATGTACTATGCTTCTCATTCGGGGAACGAGCTGTGGAGGCAGTATATGATATCCAGGTGTGCCGATCATCGTCTTATTACCGTTTCAAATACTTGATCATGGCTTACAGAATCTCAGATTGAATGGTTCAGAATCCGCCTGAACGCTACACCCCATCCTGCGCGCGTCTCTGCTCCCGCCGCCAGAACCGCTGCAACACCACGAGCATCAACAGCATGCACACATCCAACGCAATCGTCCAGTTGTACCCGATCAGATACCGCGGCGCATCCACCGTCTTCCACACCCTATCCCAGCATTAGCAAACCATTACCCCTCCAAGATCTGCTCCGAGGAAACTCACAGCAACGGAATCCACGCCCCAAAGGTATTCCCCACCGTATTCATGGCACTGATCACCAACGCGCGCTCCTCGGCACTGCGCGCGCAGATCTCATTCGCCCACGCGTAGATGATGGCCGCGATCCCATCCGCCGTGCCGGACAGAAAGAACGCAAAGAACTTGAGCCCCACCGGCACGCGCCAGACCGCCAGCACCACGCACGCGAAGATGTTCAGCGCCGCCGTCGTGGCGATCAGCGCCGCCTTCACGTCGTAGATGTCCGACAGCACGCCGCACAGGACCGACGAGACGATCGTGACCGCCGGCGAGACCGTCGTGATCGTGTTGATGGCCTCCACCGAGTAGCCCTCGGCTTTCAGCCACAGGGACAGCCCGCTGTTCGACGAGACGCCGTCCGCTTGCGAGAAGAAGAACGCGAACCCCACCAGCACCCAGAGGCGCCAGCCCTTGAGGATGGTGAGGATGCGCGGCAGGGTGAAGGGTTGGCGCGGTTGGCGGTGTTCGGCGGCCATGCGCGCTTGGGCTAGGTGGATTTCTTCGGGGGTTAGGAAGCGCGATCTGCATTTTTCGGGCGTGCTGGGCAGGAGGCACAGGCCTAGGAAGGCGATGGGGATCGTGCATGCGAAGCCTGAGGTGGTTAGGATTGGAGCTGGTGGATCTAATGGGGCAGGGGTGGGGCCTACAGATGATGTACAGCCAGCGCCAGCCCTCGATGCCGTACCGCCCGTTGAGGCGGGCGTAGGCGCCGGCTTGGATGTACCCCGAGCTCATGCTGCCCACCTGACTGGCGATGAAGAAGATGGCGCCGCGGCGCGCCAGTTCGGAGCGCTTGTACCAGCAGCCCAGGTACCACTGGACGGCGGGGAAGAAGAAGCCGCCCAGGGCGCCGACGAAGAAGCGGAGGGCGTACAGTTGCGTCACGCTGGTCGCTTTGTATTGTGCCAAGGTGAAGACGCCCCAGAGGAGGTCGGCAGCCGGCAGGAAGTAGTTCACCGGGAAGCGCGTCATCTACCGATGTCGTTAGAGAGTTAGCTCCCTTGATGCTAGACAACGTAGATTTGAGTCGAACGTACGGCCAGCGTCAGAGGAATCTGCATCGTGATAAATCCGACCCTAGACCCTGTTAGGAGGCTGGTACGTGCGGTATCGGCGCAGCACGTACATGTATACGGTATTCAAGTAATTGAGCTGATTGCCGTACATCTTCAGATCCTCTCTCATACCACTGACGTAGGCGGTGCTCGTGGCTGACGAATCAAGCACCTTCGCCCAGTAGGCCAGAAAGACGAAGACGATGATGAGGCCGTCCAGCTTGAGGATGAGACGGCGCTCGGCCGGGGTGTCGGTGGGCGCAAACCATTGGTACCATTTCTGACGCTGCTGGACTTGGATCGGGGGTGGGACCTGTGCCTCTTTGCTGTCGGGTAAATCGTGAATTCCGGCCTCCGTAGCCCGAGGCGCCTTCTCGATCGAGGCGTCCATGTTAGGGCTTGTGATGGGAAGCGTCAAGTTTCAGATTTCGGGGATAGAACTTGGTGTCTAGAGATTACCTCCGATTTCTGCAGAGTAGCGTGTAGATATATGTTCAACGTTGGAGCACGCCACTTTTAGCGCAAATGGCGAGGAGTGGCAGGGACTCCCCCCACCGTTGAAAAGGTGATAGAGTTGCGTGCCTCGTGGGCTGGAGGGCTTGGCGACGCTATACTAGCCGTCCCGAAATCGGGTGATTCGGTCCCGTAGCCGAGCCAGACGAGCTCGGCTATTTCTCAGGAATTCGGTGCCAATGCAAACTTGACATCAGACTCAAGGTCTGAACAGTTGTGTGACATGAACTATGCGGAAACAACATGGATGGAATTAAGTCATATGATCACGGCTCAAGTCTCGATCTGCTTTTGTTAAAAAGGGCGCGAATGAAGGCGCGGATGCACGTGTATTCTCAATACGTGTGTGTGGCTGTTATATCTGGCAAGAGATGTGTGATGTTTGACGTCTGTTCTTAGGACATTGTAATCGGGCTTTGGAGATCGACAGCCTGTTAAGCAAGGTGGATATTGGTTAGGACAACAGGAAGCAAACCCCCGTCACACGCACAGGGATAGAGAGAGGAAATGAGCCGTACCAACGCGGTTATAGTATATCAGGTTCCACAATCGAGGCTTGTAACTACTCCCAAGAAGAATACCAGTGCTTAGCATGTCCAGGTCTAGAGACAATATACTTGCCTGACGACACTTCTTTGGGCAAATGTTATGAAGAAATAAAGATATAGGTACCAAATATGGCTTTCGATTATCCTCTTTCATCCAGTCGACAGTACAAATCTATCAGCCCTGTAGAGAACCTTGCCCTAGCACTATGATTCTTTCTACAGCCACCAATTCACTCTGCTTGACTTGATATAACCAAATCTTTCAATATCCTTCCTTGACCGCTAATAATGGAATAAAGAAACTAAGCAGCAGCAGAAATAGAAGAAGAAGAAGAAGGAGAAAAAGAAGAAGAAGAAGAAGAAGAAGAAGAAGAAGAAGAAGAAGAAGAA